>NC_134484.1:449470025-449727525 GCF_040206685.1 Ascaphus truei
TACGCCTCAGCCTTTCTCCCCAAATATACCCCTAAACGTCCCATCCGTTCTGCCCCCGACATCCGCCTGTCCTCCTACCTGCAAGACTTCTCCCGTGCTGCCCCCACTCTCTGGAGTTCCCTACCTCCCCCCGCACCATCTGGCCCTACCCCAGCAATTTAAAAACTCCCTGAAAAAAACGTACCTTTCAATTTATATCCAATATCCAACTCCCCTCCAACCCCACTGGGACCAGCGGTGCGGCTGGTCCAGTCTACGCGCTATGGAACATCCCCTAACATCCCCACTCTCAAACCCTAATGGGATCAGCTGTCGGGCCAAGTCATACTATACCTGGAAGCATACTACGGCACAAAGAGCAGCCGCCCTACCTTCTTGTTTCACCATTGTCCCTCATTCCCTCTAGAGTGTAAGCTCTCACGAGCAGGGCCCTCATTACCTCTCTGTATTTGTTTGTCCTTCGTTGTATGTAATGATCACATCTCTGTACCCCCCTATTGTACTACGCTGTGGAATATGTTGGCACTTTACAAACAAACAATAATAATATATTTTTTAAAACAACTGTTCAATAAAAAGAATGGTACACTACGATTTAGGAATGACCCAGAAATGAACAAAGATAAGAAGACACTCATCTTCTCTATGGGCGGAGTATTGCTTGGTTATCCCAAAACATTGCACTTCTGGGACTCCCCGGGGAGGGGCTGCAAACCAGTGTTGTAATACGGAACAGTGATTACACCAATGCTTTTATTTTGCAGTTACCCCCAGAAAAAAACAAGACCATTTCCCTCACCCCCACCCCCCACCCACATTATGTTACAGTCTGCACTCTTTTCTCAACAATGCACCGTACGCATTTAATTGCTTCCTGCCCCAAAAAGAAGCCCACATTTGTTGCAGCTCCTGCAGCTAATGAGAGACGTTATTCCTGAGGAGAAACAAACGTGACACGTTCACCATAACTTCATGTCTACAACGGCCACCATGTACTGTACCTCTTGCAGAATCTGATCAGATCCAACGATATAATCATTGTAGGGCTGCAGACCGGCCAAGGCAGCGGGCGAAGTAGGCTCCACATCCTATAAAAAGAAGAAGAATAGGGACTTTAGTTGTATTACGACATGTTCAAGAAAGGGACGAGTTCAGCATTGCCGGCTTGGGACCCTCCATCTCCTACTTCAAAAATGCCTCAAATCCAAAAACATGAACACACACCTATCTACCCCCGAGAGAGGAAAACTATGTTTGACTACATTGGCGCTGCCTGGGATTTCTGTTGAAGGGGAAATGAAGATCGTGGAGGAGACATAATGAGACTTCAACCATCGCAACTTGATGTAGCCTCGAGACTTTCTTCGCTAGAAATACTTGCAATATCTTGCAATCCTCTACTGTCAGCGTAAGTGTTTGCCTTTACGAATTACAAAGTGGAAACGCAGAATACACATTTGCTAAAGCTGGATTTTGGATTTGGGCAGAAAACTTGGTTCATCCTAGCAGCCTGTCTGGGGTCAGACCCACCACTCACAGATATTAGTGAATAACCCTACTAGAGAGAGATAGAGAAATACAAAGATATATAGTCAATATTTTTGTTGGGTGCACACACTGCTCTACATTGCTGACTTGACTGGCTGCAAAGGGGTTAATATCCCAGATGTAAAGCCCACACTGACACTACGTGGTGCATTTTGCTCACCAGTACATGCCACACGTGCTCATTGGCTCCTTGGAAGCTGCAGAACCGTACACTGGCCCCGAGAAGCCCTTGACCTCCCCACATGTTACTCGGGGTGACTTCCAGCTCCCGCACTTTCATGGTCTTTGTGTTGTACACTTCCAGCTTCACAGGCTTTTCCACGTTGGCTTTCAGGAGGTCTTTAAACATACTATTTTCCTTATTCTGAAAAGACAAACAAAACAATTACAATCCTGTGCACAACATCCTCATTAGTAACCTGCTTCTCCCCATGTATCTCAGCGAGCAGCTGCATTTAATAGCGGATCATGCACTCACAGCAGGCTAGAAAGCTGCACTACGGGGATATTTAAGCTACCAGCACTAGATAAAAGGGAATCCCCTTTTCTCTGCGATCATAGGAGTCTGGATCCAGAGCTATTTCTGTTTGGTCCTAATCCTGTGCATATGATGTGATTTGTACCAGCTATTTCATCGTGGGTCTCACTGCATCGATTTTGGGTGTAAATAGTGCAAAAGGTGAACCATTCAACATAAAATACTGTACTTGCACTCATGCATATTGTATGTATGTCTTTATTTATATAGCGCCATTAGTTTACACAGCACGTCACAGCAGTAACACACGTGACAATAATAATGTAAATACCAAATAATGGGAATACGCACTTCAGAGATAAAAGTTACATTAGGAAAAGGCATCCCTGTCCCGAAGAGCTTACAATCTAATTGGTAAGTAGGAAGAACGTACAGAGACAGTAGGAAGGTGTTCTGGTAAATGTGTCTTTAGGGGCCAACGGCGATGTAGGAAGTGTATAGTATCCGCCAGGGAGATACCCATACCCTATATTAGAAAAATAGAAGTCTTACTTCTGCTAGATATTAGCAGAAGTAAATAAAACATGCTCTAAGGATATCCTGCCCGCAAAGCTTCTAAGCGTGGTATAGGGGTTCGGAGTATCTCCAACCATCCATGAGGTTGCGAGAGTGAAATTAAGTCCAGCCTCGGTACAATAGAAGGAACTCAAACTTAATCTAAGCGTTATTTGAAGCAACTTTTTAGTAAACTTCATATAGGAAGGTCTAGGAGCTCTGAAAATGAACGTGTGCGTCTTTTCAGTAGATCCTAGGGGACGAGGGACTTAGAAGGATTTTGTGAGATTCTTATTAACATGGTGTATAAAAGGTATATGTTTTATGCACTGTATATGAGCTGGGGAATTTCCAAGTCCCTGGATCCGAGAGGCCAGATGGACAAGGCTTGGTGCCACCGAGTCTGCCCGGGTACCGGACTTGAAAGTTTCAGAGATGCCAAGGTGTTAGGGCAGGCAGAGTACCAGAGATATACTTGAGCACCCACGTCCTAGCATGAATAAGGGCTATCCGGCGACCATTTGCCCGGCCCGAGACTGAGGAGTCTGGCCCAGCAGGTGGGTTCAAAGTGCTAAGTGGAAGAGGTGCCAAGTTGGTGCATGCCCTTTTGCAGAATAGAAATCCGTGCCCGCCCAGCTTCAGGGTACTGGCAAATCGCTGATAGGCTGGTAGAAATATTGCCACGCTCTGATTGGTTGAGGTATTCTGTGAAAGGACAGAAATTCTATAAGAAACCCAGCAGCCAATCAGCTCAGGAGATTCTAAGCGCCAAGACAACAGTGGCAAATTTGAACTGACCAAAAGATGCTCTGGGAGAAAAAGACGCGAGACGGCCTCAGAAATGTCAAGGCGACAATTTTTCTAAGTCCCACTTTTCGGGGCCAAGTTCTCAGAATACTTTGTAACGGTCGCGGCTGGAACTACAAGCCGAAAAGAGTACCAGGCGTTTGATACTCGCTCCTGGTCAAGGAATTTCAGCACCTCCAGAGCGGAAAGAGCGGTGGTGTCAGGAACTGCATGCCGATTTCGGTTCCAGGACTGTTCAGGCTTAGTCCCGGTCATCTAAAAGACTTTGTTTTCTGTGCTATTGCAACTAGGAAAGGTTAGTTTTGTAGCCCAGACCCCCCCAGTAACTGTGTCTCCTCTTGTTTATTGTAATTCACTGTGTACGTCTGTTTCAATGGAATAAATGACCATTTGTTTTACTTCTTGGTTATGCTCAGTGATATGATCCCGGTATAAAGGTGCAAATTCCTGGCCTCCCGTGACAGTACCCGACATGCTCCTACAACCTACATCATATGAGTAAAGGTGGATACACTAAAGTCCGATGAGAGGTATTGAATCTGGATCTAGCGATACCCCCCTTAACCGGGGCAATACCACGCGTTTTTAGTTTATTACTGTTCTACAACCAGCTTTGCATTTCACATCTAACACGAACTTTTAAAATATGCTCATGAAAATACGTTAAAAAATGTTCAAATGTACACCGTTATTCTTTTAATAACGTAGGGAGAACATTAGTAATGCTACGTAAATCTGAAAAGACCATAAAATACTCATCTAGCCTCCCTATTCCTAGTTTTGTTTCTTAATCTGAAAATTACACCACTGCACTCACTATATGATGCTTAATATTTCGACATTAATCCCATCTCAAACTGCTGGATGGACACACTGATATTGTATTACCTGAATTTACTGTCACTAATCAAGAAAGTAAAGCAAAGTATGAGGGACACAGCCACTCCACTGAGCAAAGTATGAGGAAGACAGTCACTCCACTGAGCAAAGTATGAGGGACACAGCCATTCCACTGAGCAATGTATGAGGAAAACAGTCACTCCACTGTGAAAAGTATGAGGAAGCCCGCCATTCCACTGAGTAATGTATGAGGGACACAGCCATTCCACTGAGCAATGTATGAGGAAAACAGCCATTCCACTGAGCAATGTATGAGGGACACAGCCACTCCACTGAGCAATGTATGAGGGACACAGCCATTCCACTGAGCAATGTATGAAGGATACAGCCATTCCACTGAGCAATGTATGAAGGACCCATTCCACAGAGCAAAGTATGAGGGACACCGCCACTCCACTGAGCAATGTATGAGGAAAACAGCCATTCCACTGAGCAATGTATGAGGGACACAGCCACTCCACTGAGCAATGTATGAGGGACACAGCCACTCCACTGAGCAATGTGTGAGGGACACAGCCATTCCACTGAGCAATGTATGAGGGACACAGCCACTCCACTGAGCAATGTGTGAGGGACACAGCCACTCCAATGAGCAAAGTATGAGGGACACAGCCATTCCACTGAGTAATATATGAGGGACACAGCAACTCCACGCAACAAAGTTTGTTGCAATTATTACGTGAACAATTTACACAATGTGACAAGCTACCAACTGTTTAAAAGAGATGAGATTGCATGTACAAGAGGAAAAACAAACAACCATTGCTTGAATCATTACGATGCCAGCCATGTTGGTTCATTTCTAGATGGGCATCAAAATGACTGAGGGTGGAATGAGGGCATAATTACCCCTATAACCAATGCCGTCGAACAGGATCTGTCCTTGACAGATGTTTCATAAATAATTGTAAGCAAACAAAGTAATTGTTATTAGCTCATTAAACCACTAGCTGGCAGATTCTCAGCAGCATCTTACAGGAGCAGCTCATCAAGGTTTCACAGGAGCCGACATTGTGTGTGCTGGGCAAACTAGCCTCTCTGTACAATTACAGAGACATCGAGGCACAAATCAGTGCTGCTCATTTGTTTGTTACATACTATATGTAAATATATTTTCCCGGTGCTGAAATCATAGTTCCCTGGTTCTGCACAGCGACCCTGCAAGCTCCAGGGGGGCGGGGGGCAGCTTCCGAGGATCCTTTACAAGGATTCCTGTCCGGGAGAAAGAAATGGGGTCAGCCTCATTCTGGGGGCCAATGGAAAGCGGACACATCATGAGAGAGGACACTGACACTGTGTGACCACCGCTGCCACCTCTTTCTTTGCAAATACCGGCAAAAGATTAAAAAATATATATATTAATTGTCCCTGTAAATCAGGGGTCCACAGAGCTTTGAGCACCAGAATTCAGCTGCAGGAGATCTGGGGGTGTGGGGGGAGGAAGGAGCAGAAACTACGGCCCCAGTGTTCATGGCGCACAGATAACAGCCACGCTCTGCAGGGAGCGATGGGAGGCGCGGCCAAAACGGGGGGGGGGGAGGCAGCCATGACGGGGGTGTGGACATGGCGGGGCATATCTGCCCTTCCATTGGTTGCCCGCCGAGCACGTGACCATGTCAAAATTCCCTCAAATCAAAAAAGGCGGCAGAAGCCCCTCTGGAATTCACGGATTTACAAAACAAATGTAAAAGCATTTACAATAAAATAAAATTCTTGAAATACAAAAAGAATATGACATTGAGGGGGAATCGCAACGCCCCTTTGCCCAGCAGACCTTGCTCAGTAGGGGAAATGCTCCGCAATGTTTAGATAGATACACACAGATATACATGTAGACATACATAAAACACGACTGAGTGTGCACACACACACACACACACACACACACACACACACGTGAAGTCAGACCCCGGAAGTCAGACGGAGCTGCAGGACTGCAGGGGAGGCTGCACAGAGGCTGATCCCCGTCGCCGCTCTACTAGTGGCCAACAATCGCCTCCCTGACCATGGAGCAGAAGGTCAGGGGGGGCATTGAATGGGAAGCATTTATTTTATTAAGTTTAATGGGGATTATTTTGTTTAAAAAAAAATAACACAAAGTTATGATGTGTTCCTCCTCGCCCCCCTGAAATGCCTTCTGCACGTTTACAGGGCACGGAAGGGGCAAAACTCTAAACAGTATCGTGTTACAGAATGTGCCTTTCCTTAGTGTACCGGTAGAACAAGTACAAAGTCAATAATGGCACTCTGAAAATGTAAACATATGGCAATTATCCTCACAAAGTGCAGTGCCCCTAGGAACAATCTGACCCCACAGCAGTGATATGTTTAACCCCTATACATCTGGAGCGGTCAGAAAAACATTGAAATGCATGAGCCACCTTTATGAAATTCACAGAACTTCCTTACATGTGATCAAACTAGTGCCTTACATAGCGAGTGACAAGATGTCCCAGTTTAGCCGGGACAGTTCCGGTTTTTGGGCTTTGTCCCAGGTGTTTGTCCCGCTGGCGAGCGCCGACTGCGCATGCGCGATCGGCACTTCCCGGCTGCTCGTGCGCATGAGTGACTGGCAAGCTCCGATCGCACATGAGCGACCGGCAAATGCCGTTTGCGAATGCGCAGTTGGCAAGTGCCGACTGCACATACGCACGAGAAGATGGGAAGTGCCGATTGCGCATGCGTGACATTTGTACTGGTTTTCTGCCGGGAGAAATCTGGTCACTAGCCTTACACAAATACAGTACATTGTGGCCCACATTCACTAAGCAGTGTTTTGCCATAAGACCCCACCCGGCGTTGGATGACACCTTACTGCCCGCAGCCCGTTCACTTGAATAAATAGATATGGCCCTAAATCCCTTTAATGCCATTTACCCAGTTTGACACAATTTTTTGCGACCCACCCTGCTTTTTTTTTTTCCATCTTTACACAGCCCAATTGTATTAACACCTTAGTATATACCAGCACTATCACCAACAGTGTCTACACTAGGCAGTCACATAATATCCCTCAGCCAAAAGAACCAATTTTGTTTCTCTCAACAAACATTATATGTCCCAGCAACACTCGCCTAAGGTTTTAATACATTCAATTGTGTCCGTTTTCACACTGACACCGAAGGAGCAGCTCAGTGAGTAAAGACACTTATTCTGGCATGGAGTTTGAAGCAGGGGAGCCTGGTTCAATTCCCGGTGTCGGCTCCTTGTGACCTTGGGCAAGTCACTTTATCTCCCTGTGCCTCAGGCACCAAAATCATAGATTGTAAGCTCCACGGGGCAGGGACATGTGCCTACAAAAATGTCTCTGTAAAGCGCTACGTAAAATAGCAGCGCTGTACAAGAACATGCTATTATTATTATTCACTTATGAATTTGTTGTGATTTATTATAGTGATGTAGTAAATGTTAAGTTAAGTGCACCACAAAATGTGCTTCTTTTGAAAATCCTTTGACCTCTTGTCATTTGGTTACCAATTTTCTCCTCTTAACCACGTTCTTCATTGTTAAACGCTCCAGTAATTTGACACGTATTATTTTATGCTAAAGATCAGTGTTCTGAGTTTTTCAGGATACACACATTACCAGTTAGCTCAAACTCCGACACAGGATACAATTGCAGTGATGTAGATAGGCCAGGCCAGGGGTCGCCAACTCCAATTACACAATAGCTGATCAGCAGCTGTAAAGTTAGGATCATAGAATTTCACAGCTTATCATTCTTAATGCACCATATTTCTCCACTGCTCGCCATTAGCCGACTTACCAGCTTTGAATGTCCAATTGCAATGATAAAGTCAAAGAAAGGCTCCAGCCCTCCATGCTGAGCGGGTGAATTGTCCTGAACCTGAAATCAAACGAAAAATCAAAATGGTTGGTGGGAAGCAGATGTCAACATTTTAAACCTTTTTACCTCGCTTTATAGAAAATGAGATATAGGGAACTCTGCAGTATTCAAGTTAAAGTTAAAGGAGATAAAATTGGGATGTATGGTGGGCCCATTCACATCCCCCCCCCCCCCTATTGCTCAGTTAATTATTTCCCCGGGTGCAAAAAAAAAAAAAAAAAAATTATATTCAGGCTAATACAACACCTGTCTTCAGAGTCGCAATCAAATGCTTAAAAGGGGTACATTAGGGCCCGGCAGGCAAGTAATTAAATAATCTTCTAACATGTTTTCTGTCTTCACAGCGGGGGCCCCTCGATATTTTATTAATAACATGCGAAGGCCTTTGCAAGCGATCAGCAGTCAGGGTTTAGGGTCACAGCTTGGGGTGTGGGGTGAGTCCCCAGTAAGTGGCCTTATTGGGTCCTCCGGGTGGCGGAACTGTCAGGCCAGTCATCGTAGGGACACCGTGAATACCCGAAATGGGGCTCCACCCGATGCGGATGGGCCGCCAGGTAACGGTCCCCCTGAAAAGATTGTGCGGGCTGGAGGCGCCGACGCAGGCGGTCGGTCGCTGTACCCCTGGCACCAATCTTAGGCAGCTGGGCTCTATCCTATGCTGGTAGGCCCAGGCGGCTCTGATAAGGGGGACCTAGGGGCCATGGAGAGTGTCTCTCGCGGTGGAGAGTGTCTCTCCCAGTGAACGGAAGACGGGGGCCGTGGAGAGTGTCTCTCGCGGCGGAGAGTGTCTCTCCCAGTGAACGGTAGACGGGGGCCGTGGAGAGTGTCTCTCGCGGCGGAGAGTGTCTCTCCCGGTGGACGGTAGATAAGGGCGGGTGGAGGAGGGCTCCCCCCGCCGGAAGATACCGAGAATAGGGATGACAAAGGACTAAGATTATGGCTAACAGTTATTTTCAGGTATTGTTAAAACAATAAAGCTGTGACCATTTTTACTTCTACAAAACTGTGTCGTCTCAGTTTGTTAGGGGGGTGTAAGTAAACCACGCAGTAGGCACACTAAGCCGTTAATCACTTGCTCCTGTAACAGCATTACAATCATGTCATGCTTTTTGTTAAGCCTGCAAATATATATATGCCGTAGCTCTCTGCTCCCCATTCCCCCCTACTTCCACCTCTCTCCGCTCAGCACTGCCTCTCTCTCTCCGCATTGGTCAGAGCAGGGTCATGTGACCCTGCTCTGAGCTCCGAAGTCAAACTCCCTTGTCTCCCCTAGCACCAAGCTTGGGAGAGCGTACGCGCCCACGCTCAACACTGGCACCCCGCATGGGACGGGAAGGTCAAGATTTAAGGCAGTAAACACAGCAAGCGCGCTCAGCGCCAGCAGGGACTCAGCCTAACTCAGGGGAGCCCCCGTCTTGTTTTCCCCGGTTCTCGCCCCTCCCCCCCACATTTTATCTGCGTCACATGACGCTGCGGGGCCATTTGACGCGCGTGATGCCGGTAAGTGGAGTGTTGCAGGGGCCTCACGTGATACCCCGGCATTAAATTTAAATGCCTTGGGGAAGAGCGCGGGGGCTCTGCAACCGCCTGCGCCCCCCCAGACAAACCTCCCACCCCCCAGCTTGCGCACCGCTGCTCTAACCCCAGAAAGTACTGATCTCTGCCAGGAATGGGAGAAACATTTGTTTGAGTAACCAGGGTCTGATACAGCAGGGGTTGTCACCTCCTGTCCTTAATAACCCGACAGGTCAGGTTTTAAGGATATTCCAGCTTCAGCACAGTCTTCGACTGAACCACTTGTGCTGAAGCGGGGATATCCTCAACACCTGACCTGTCGGGGGATGGGGGGGGGGGGAATTGAGCAGCCCTGGTACAGAAATCCAGAGCCTGCGCACACAGTGCTTCTGTATGCGCTCCGCTGAACTCGTTCCTCAACAGCTGGTGGTGAAGTAAAAAACAAAATGCACAAACAAGTCGCCTTAAAAATAGAAAGACTTCAGGCCCTCGCTATATCACAACACAGCAGGTGTGTGCAGGGAAATAAAAAGAGAGCAGATAGCTGTTCAATACAAAACATGCCCAGCACAGCTGAGTAAACAGGCCTGTGAATGCCACGCAGAACTGGGCGGCCGGGTGTACAAGTTTAACAAGCCTTCTCCACCCAGAAGTTTAACAAGGAGTCGTGTAAATCATAGAAATGGCCTAATGTTTCCCTTCAGTTAATTACATTATAAACCATAAATAACACTAATCTCATGTAATGTGCCACACGGATTAGAATACTTCTGGATATTGGTTTAGCTAATGTTGGAATTCTTATGGTTGGGGAGGAAATAAAAATGTACAGTTAGACACAGACACAGACACAGACACAGACACAGACACAGACACAGACACAGACACAGACACAGACACACACACGTAGTTATAAACCAATAAAGATAATCAAAGTTTATAGTCACAACTGTAGACAAAGGTATGTGTTCCCGGATCTCATTGCCACCACATTGCAACCCACACAAGGAGAACAGAAAGTAATCCAACAGCACTTGCAGCATAGGTGTGTCGCAGGGTGTGTGTGGCCAACTCCAGTCCTCAGGGGCCACCAACAGTTCAGGATATCCCTGCTTCAGCACAGGTGGGGCAGTTGAAGAATGAGCCACTGATAGTCACCTGCGCTGAAGCAGGGATATCCTGAAAACCCGACCTGTTGGTTGCCTTTGAGGACTGGAGTTGGCCGCTCCTGGTCTATGATCAGAACATGTATGTCTTTCATTGTAGATTCTCCAACGTTATCGCTTATAATTTAAGAACATACTGCTATTTCAAATATGTGTGGGACTATGACACAGTGCAATTGTTGGTTGGTTACACTGATGTCACAAAAGATCCCAATGAATATAGTTAAATATGACTGAAATGGGCCTTTGTCCGCTGGTTGTTTTTGGAAAAAAAGAGCGGCATGGGGGGGGGGGGGTGGGGGAGGAGAGGGGTAATCAGGATTATAAAGGATTGTTTTTTCAAAACCAAAGCAAATACTGTACATACAAACTGGAAGAAGGCAAACTTGCAGATACAATACATGGACAAAGGCTGTGGATTTGAGCAACTAATACTTGCCCTATGGCACTGACAGGGTTTACCAAACAGTTCGGTAATGTGCATCCTGCAGCCAGGCATAGTGGACCCAGTGAGCTACGCCAAAATGTCATCATGAATATAATGTGCGCATAATTACTGTGTGCGGGCTCATCTCCGCTTCTAAGCACTCTGGAAGCCTTGTCATATCTTGTCTGACTTTGGTCTATGCGAGGAGTAGCAGGGAGTGTTCTATAATGAAGCCTAATTAAAAGGGAGCGAGCAGAGAATTCCGACTCTGGAAATCATAGAATTGCCATGTTCCAGCAGCAGAAGGGTTAAGAAGGTGTATCCCATTTCCAATATTTGAATAAGATTGCTGTATAGGAGTGAGAACTGATACACAGCCTAATGGATATTTTACACTTGCCCATTGAAATATACAGTACTACAATATATATATACTGTATAAGGAACCAAGTTGCAAACCTGTGTACGAGGTTAGGGGCCTATTGTGTGGTTTGCGAATAATCCCTAAATAATTGTATATTTTGTATTCGTATTATAAACAGACTATTCTTATTCAAAAGAACGTGTGTGTGTGTTTGTGCGTTTGTGCGCGTTTGTCACACACAGATGTGAGTATTTCAATATATTTTTCCTGTATGTCTTTTTCCTATTTTTAGCATTTAATATTAAAGCTGCAATTCAAGCTGCCGTTTAAAATATATTATATATACAGCTCAACCCCTTTATAGCGCGATTCGCTGAAACGTGGATCCGCTTATAACACGGTCTGCGCGTGGCTCCCGATTAAAAAAACATCTGCAAGTTTTTTTGTTTTTTTTTAGCGAAATGGCCGCTGCGCGAGGACTTACAGTATTACAGGACTTACGGTATTTGCAGCTCTCCCCCTGCTTCATTAGGCTGCATCCACGTGCGCGGCACACATCTCCAAGGGTGTTTTTTTTTTTTTTTTTTACATTAAATGCTGTATTGCTAACGGACACACACTTCCCCCCTACACTAATAATTTTAGCATACCATGCAAGAATCGAACCCATGACCCTTCATACACTAGTAGCGATTCTCTACCTGCTACACCATAGGAATAAGTGCTTCAGACATAGACTTAACATTTAAGAAGAGGAGTCCCTGCTCCGAGGAGCTTACAATCTAATTGAAATGTTAAAAAAAAAACCCTTGGAGATGTGCGCTACGCACTTGGACGCAGCCTGATAGGGCTGCAGAGAGGAGAGAGTTTTAGAGAGGAGAAAGCTGCCGGGTAATTCCTCGCGGGGCGGCCATTTCGCGATCCCAGTTATAACGCGGTCTCATTATGTGGACCCCGAGCACCGCGTTATAATGAGGTTCAGCTGGATATATTTTTCCCAGTCAGTCAATATGTGCATCAATACAATCTGCACACTGACAAGTGATTAGCTAAGTTGCAGATCGATTCGATTTCCTGTAATCGATCCCTTGTTCGGGTTATTTAATTCGGTTCTTGCCCAGCATTGTGGGCAATGTAGTCCAGCAATATTGTGTGACTGTGCAGTTACTAGATACAATTGGTGCACTGCTAGAGAGGGGGGGGGCTCAAGAGCCAGAGCCTATCAGAAGGGGAAGGGGGCTGTCACTTTGGAAATGCTTCCTACATTAGAAATATTAAAAATGTCTTTAAAACATTTTTTTTCTTTTAAATGCTACAAGTATTTTCTCATAGTACAGAACTGATGTATTAAAAAAACAAAAAAAAAAAACACGTAGGATATTGTTTGAACTGCTGCTTTACTTACAGACAGCACCAAAATTATTACAATTATTGATCCCTGTAAATTAATGTTTCCACGCAAGGAAAAATCTGTGTATGTTTAATATATCAAGAAAGGATTATGGTTTGTATGTATATCTTTATTTATATTGCACCATCCAGGTACATAGCGCTTTACTGCAGTAGCACACGTGACATAATATTATAACACATAATAGGAATAAGTGCTTCAGACATAAAATACGAAAAGGAGTCCCTGTCCTGAAGAGCTTACAATGTAAGCGGTGTGGCTGCAAGGGTCAGTGCATCAGAGATGTATAGTATCAGCCATGGAGCAACCCACATGCTTTCTTAAGGAGGTGGGTTTTAAGAAAGATCCTAAAGATGGAGAGACAGGGTGTCAGTTAGATCAGCGGTGCGCAAAGTGGGGGGCGCGACCCCCAGGGGGGGCGGGAGATTGTGCTGGGGGGGCGCGGGCAGTTGCAGAGGCCCCGCGCTCTTCCCCCAGGCATTTAAATTAAATGCCGGGGGATCGCGTGAGGCCCCTGCAACTGTTTACTTACCGGGATTCAGCCGTCTGTGTTGCGTCGCCATGGCTATTGACGCCGCGGCACCATGTGACCTGACGTCACACGCCCACGCAGCGTCATCTGACGCGGCTGAAGGAAGGCAGGGGGGCGCGAGAGCCGGGGGCAGAGAGACAGGGGGGCGCAGCACAAAAAGTTTGCGCTCCCCTGAGTTAGATAATGGGGGGAAGGGCATTCCAGAGGTTTGGGGCAGTTAGTGAGAGGTTTAATGCGGGAGAGGACTTTAGATACAAAAAGGGGTAGAGAGAAGACATCCTTGAGCAGAACGTAAGAATCATGCGTGAGTGAACATGTGAGTGAGCATGCGCGCACACACACACACACACACACACACACACACACACACACACACACACACACACACACACACACACACACACACACACACACACACACACACACACACACGTAAAGTGAACAGCAAGCACTCCAATGTAGAAATCCAAAAGGCCTGGTGCTAATCCCATAAGAAATGTAAAGTGTACAGGCAAGGCAGCAGGACAGCAGCACTCACCAGTAACTATACTGAAAAAATATATTATAACAGATACATAAGACCAACGTTTCGATCCACAGAGGGATCTTCTTTGCACAACCCCAAGAAGAAGATCCCTCTTTGGGATGGAAACGTCAGTGTGTTATAATATATATTTTCAGTATACTTACGTCTGAGTGCTGCTTCTTTGCTGTTCTACTGGATGGCAATGTACGATATAGATATATCTCTATCTATATATAGATATCTCTCTATACATATACACACACACACACACACACCTCTATTGGAATAAAAATACTTCTCTAAAATCTTTACTGGAGTATTTTTACTTCATAGAAATAAAGAATAAACCAGTGTAACCTGTACATCTGACATTGACCGGGAGACACCTACATTCACAGCCTGCTGTTATTGTAAGGTTTCCTTTTTTCTACACAGCAGGGCGCTGCACACCATGACACAGATGGAAAGTTAGAAAGGAGCCGATTTGCCAACAGTGAATTCACAATCTAAAGCTATGCAACTCTTACTCTGTTACAGAGACTGCCATTGTCATCCGCAAAATGGGCACTGCATGAAACAATGCCACGCACGGGAATCCAAGCGAGTCCTTCAAACAGGAATTAGAATTGATATCTTTTCCCCTTCTCAGACAAATATTATTCACAGCCCACGTAGTCATTGCACTTGTGTTTATATATGCATGCTGCCCCTTTGGCACCGAATGGAACAGATAACTCTCCCTTCCCCAAGGACAAACACAGCCGTTCCAATGCTGACGTGTTCCAGCTCTCCCACCATGATTATATGTGCTGCTCGTCTCAGCCTGACCAGTGGCAATAACCAGCAGAAGCATACTGTACTGGGCCATGCTTCCGGAGGCCTGGAGGGGACTGGAAGTCAATGCAAAGTAGAAACTGCAGCTATGTTTTTCAAGTAACTGATGTACTTGGCTTTCTTAAATATAACTACACATATATTTTACTTTAGCAGCAACCTCCTGGTTGCTTCTCAATTAACTGTTGTTTCCATTTTCTGACCATTTTGGGGCACTCCCACGATGATATCATTAGAAGTACGCACATTATGGAAAGTGCAAAGCAACAAGTAAATGTGTCAGGTTGTTGCTCAACCCCCCCACTAATAAGGCTGCGATTATAGTTGTGGCGCGCGCAACGTCACGTACAAAACATGCACTGGCGATCAGGGGGCGTGGCCGTGATGTCACGTGAGCGGTTAGCTCTCATTGGCTATTATACCCACTGCCATGTACTGTGTGTTGTGAATTAGCCTTTGAATAAACAAATTCTGAATAGGAGACGTCATTCTGATAATGTCTTTAAAGCCAAGAGACCATGAAACTTCCCCACCCTCCCTGAGTTCAGGTGCTAATCAGCGCCCCAACAACTTAGGATTTATGGCTATTATCATAATGTTTAAAGTTATCCTAAAATTCTTAGGCTGCGCGCATGCGCACGACGCCGTGTGCTGCCGGAACAAACTAATGCCTATGGAGCGATAGATAAGAGGATACAAATAAAATTGTTTTATGCACTGTATATGAGCTGGGGATGTCTAAGTCTGTGGTTCCGAGAGGCCACCTGGTCAAAGTGAGGGGGTAACCAGGCTCACTAATAAAGGTCAAGCCCACTTGGTATTGTTTCAAAACAGTGCCCAAGCTTTATTATGGAATGCGCTTCAACACTTTTAAGAGCTCGATGATCTTGCAAGTCTTCAATAAACTATATATCAATCACTTTGCTCTTCTTTCTATTTCAAAAGTGCAGTTTGCGTGCTAGTGACAGTTTGATGTAGTGTCAAACATATCATTCTTAGCCATACTGTAACTTCCGTAACTTTTCAGTTCAAGGCCTAATCCAGGGGTGGCCAACTCCAGTCCTCAAGGGCCACCACCAGGACACGTTTTAAGGATATCCCTGCTTCAGCACAGGTGGTTCAGTTGTTGACTGAGCCACTTGTGCTGAAGCAGGGGTAGCCTTAAAACCGGACCTGTTGGTGGCCCTTGAGGACTGGAGTTGGCCACTCCTGGTTTAGTCACAGACTAATTATAGCAGGTAGCAACTCATGATCCTTGACATTTTAGGGCAATTTACCAATTAGTGCTAATCAATAAGAGCACAGCAAAAAAAAAAAGCTTTAAAAATAGAATAATATGGTTTGCTGGATGTATCATGGGCTACCCATTAAACACCAAATTATTAAAAAACAGGCAAATGCACCACAGAAAATATACAAAACTATTTAGGCTGTATATATTAATGAGTAAACAAGAAAGTATTATGAGCTTTAACCACATTTCATGATTACATCCTATACAAAAAATGAAGCAAAAAAGCAAGGAAAATATGTAATGTTTCACTTGTGAGTTTTGGGTAACGCTGATGATATTGTGCAGCGTGTTTACTCACTAATATGTAATGTTTCACTTGTGAGTTTTGGGTAACGCTGATGATATTGTGCAGCGTGTTTACTCACTAATATGTAATGTTTCACTTGTGAGTTTTGGGTAACGCTGATGATATTGTGCAGCGTGTTTACTCACTAATAAATATGTAATGTTTCACTTGTGAGTTTTGGGTAACGCTGATGATATTGTGCAGCGTGTTTACTCACTAATAAATATGTAATGTTTCACTTGTGAGTTTTGGGTAACGCTGATGATATTGTGCAGCGTGTTTACTCACTAATATGTAATGTTTCACTTGTGAGTTTTGGGTAACGCTGATGATATTGTGCAGCGTGTTAACTCACTAATAAATATGGGCTAGGTGGCCTTTTATTTGTTTTCTGTAGAGGAGGGGGCCCTTTTTGTTTTCTCCGCCAGAAGACACATTGCAGAACACGGAGGTAAGAGGACTGTAAGGTGACTTATGGCTTAGCACCACTTAGTAAATATGACCCTTGGTGTCTCCCGGTTTGTTAAATGGACGTTTGGGCCTCAATAAGAAAGTGGGAGAATGATGCAGCCGCAGCTTCTGAGTGCCACAGTGAGACCCAGCGCTGAATTCAGTCATCTGGGATTTCTTGCAGCAATGTGTTTCCTCAGCAACCCCCCAAGTCCAGCTGAATTAATTCAGAACCCCTTCAGCCTACATCTGTGTCGCCCCACAGGCGGTAAAGTCTTCTAACACAACACATTGCAAAGCTGTCCTACCTCTTCTAACACAATGTTAACCTTGTCTGTAACTGTTACATGTCCATAATAAACACATTATCTCTAACTATCCAGGAAATGTCTGTAAATTACATTTATAGCCTCTGTTCATTTAATGTAACGATGTATTATCATAACTCTGTGCCCGGGACATACTTGAAAAACGAGAGGTAACTCTCAACGTGTTACTTCCTGGTAAAGCATTTTATAAATAAATAACAATGAAGTGTAATAGTAGGCCACTTTTACACATGCAACTGATAAAGTAGGAAGCAAGCGGAGGACAAAACAGTGAAGTGAAACAGTGTGTGTGTAGTGTGTGTTCGAAGGTTACTATGCAGTCACAACACAAAGTAGTTGTGGGTGTGACAGCATGCGAGTGATAATTTAGGCTGGGCCCCATATTAGGTGCAAGCGACGTCGCAGAGGCGGTTTGTGGCCTTGGGGGAGACGTGACGGGAGGCGTGGCTTTGATGTCACAGAGCTGGTTCACCCTCATTGGCTGAACTCACGTGACATCGCGCGGCAAAATAACAAAAATTTGCTCGAAAAATCAACTGCGCCATTACTCTTGCGCACTCTATGGCCGTCCTCATTGAGGTACGGCCTTTTGTTTGTGGTGCTCTCGCCATGGCCGCGGCCTTAGTCTGAGGCTATACTAGGCGTGCGACAGAGCACGTGGCTTCACGCACGCGATGGAGCACCCCTGCCACAGAGGCGATTTGTGGCCTAGGGCAGGGGTGCGCAAACTGGGGGGGGTGTGAGGTTTTCCTGGGGGGGCACGGGCGGTTGCAGAGGCCCCGCGCTCTTCCCCAAGGCATTTCATTTAATGCCGGGGGATCGCGTCAGGCCTCTACAACTCTCAACGTCAAATGACGCTGTGGGGTCACGGCGTAACGTCACATGACCCCGCGGCGTCGGGAAACAAGGTAAGGGGGGCGCGAGCACGGGGGGGGGAGCAGGCAGGGAGAAGCACAGCGCCAATAGTTTACGCACCCCTTGCCTAGGGGGAGGCGTGGCCGTGATGTCACGCAGCTGGTTCGCCCTCATTGGCTGAACCACGTCGCATGACAAAATCAAATTATTTTTGGACTGCTCGGCGATTGCGCTTCATCGCGCTCTACCGCCTCTTGTTCGCATCGCGCCAAGTAGGGATGCGGCATAAGGCCGTGACATCCTGTGCCTATTTAACTCCTCTCGTTGCGAGTAGGATTCTGGTTTGTGTAAACCGGACCAGCGGCGCGACGCAACTCATGTATTTTTAGACAGACATCGTCTCTTTTATATTTTAATAAATCAGCTTAACTGTTTATTTCAGCAGTGTGTTGATTATTCATTGTGTGTTAGTCTTGTCCTGTCTCAGTCGTTTGTGGTTATGATGTTTATGCAGCAGTACACCCTACGATTGTCCCTTGCGTTTAATCCCACATGTCCTGCGGAAACTTCTTTGTGGATTATTCAAGTGGATCCGGATGTTCCAGATTGGACTTCTGTAATAAGTTTTTCGTATTACCTTATATTTGCATTTATTGGACTTTTTTGAGGCGCCGGTTTGTATTTGTTATATGTATGTTTCCCTGATCTTGTTCGGTCAGTTTGTTATCAGGCAGCCTTGCTTATATGTATAAGTACTCTGTACAGTTTTTCCATTATATTTAGTCACCACACATATTGTTTGTAAGCAGTAGCGCTTTCAGCACTTTGCTTTTAGTTGTAGGGAATGCATACATGCCTGGGATAAGCATAAGGCCGCGTCCATGGTGCGATCGCAGCTCTAACAAAATACAGGGGGATCTATGGGGCCGGCCATAGCGCGCGCATGCGAGGAAGCGCGATGGAGCGGCAGATTTTTTAGCCTCCAATCGTTTTTTTATTTGGCCGCGTGATGGCCGTGTCACATGCGCGGTTCAGGCAATGAGGGCGAACCGCTCACGTGACGTCACAGTCACGCCTCCCCACCGCGCACCTCATACAAATCCCAAAGGCCACGGATTGCTCAAGCTACAGGCGCGCACAACGCCATGTGCTCCGTCACGCGAGCGCCTACTACATCCGAGGCCTAAGGCTGCCCTAAATTCAAAAGGAATTGAAGGATCAAATAGGGGTTGTGAGGTTTTACAGCAGGAAGGAAACAAGACAGACACGGTGGGAAAAAGTGGTTCTTATCTGCCGTCAGGTTCTAGGTATCTAGTCAAATATGTTTATTCCTTTAAGACTCCAAGGAGAAATGCTATATTCATTGTAATGAATAAATCCCGTAATGGCTGTGGCCAGCCTCCCAGTACTTAGGGGCTTCTTCATATCCGCCGAAGAGGCTGATCGGGCCGTTTTCACCAGAAACTCCCCCAATTGACTTCAATTGGAAATTTCGACCACAAACAGCCCAATCGGCCTCTTCGGTGAATAGAGAAGACCCTTTTACATATTAAAATCAATATTTGACTGTTTATCACATTATTTCCCATAACGCAGATCAAACGTGTATCCTGGTCTTACAACTTTTGATGTGACTAATATGAAAAAAATCAAAGGTGCCCTTTTCAGAAGATTAAAAAAAAAAAAAATCATCTGTTTAACTTTCTAGCAAGAATTCCCATGTTGAACTAACAAGGGTTAACACGACAGGACGCACACTCAGCACAGCCTGCCTAGCCTTGCACGGGCTAACTTACCAGGGAGGAGCAAAAGTTGTCTGGCAAGAGCCACAGCGAAACAGGGACCCCACCCATCAACCTGACAGCTCAACCCTACCCAGCCGCATTCACTTGTGTAACACCCATGATCCTGGAACTATTATTTAAACAGGAATGGATTGGCAGGCGGTTCGCTGGCAATGATTCATCTCCGTCCTGAGGAAAACAGATTTGTTTTACCGAGGACGGGGAT
This sequence comes from Ascaphus truei, assembly GCF_040206685.1. Taxonomy (NCBI): domain Eukaryota; kingdom Metazoa; phylum Chordata; class Amphibia; order Anura; family Ascaphidae; genus Ascaphus; species Ascaphus truei. Next base: position 449,490,160 of record NC_134484.1, read on the forward strand.
TCGACGCCTCCTGAATTAACTCTGAGCTCATGAGAACTTGCGAATGAAAGACAGGATGACAAACCCCTTCCTAGTAAATCAAACACTATCACACTGTGAATGCTGAATTATATTTTTTTTTTCTGGTACAACACACATTTTTTTTTATTGCAAAAAGATATACTAGCTGCCACGGGTAAATTGCACAGCAATAACAACAACAAACAACAACTGTAATCTGAGTGTGTGTGTGTGTGTGTGTGTGACACCTTCGATGCTGGAGGCTACCACTACCACCACCTGTGGTCACGGGCCCGTCAGCACTAGCGATCCAGTGCTGTTGCAAACAGAAGGGGAGCATCTCACCCCAAAACCGCTCAGTGGATTGCGAACACTCCTTAACATACAGAACATGTTATAAGGTGCCTCACTTCATGATGCTGAACATCTATCTATAGGTCACTGAAGGAGTTGATATAGACAAGATAAATCAAGGTGACATATATCAAGTTATGACTCATTGATTGTCCTTGTGCATCTCCCTGCAGTCCAAATGTCACATTCTGCCAAGTAATTTAGGGCGCATTGGGACCATTTGGTAACAGCAGGAGGGTGTGTTCAACGGCCGTGCTGTGCATGCCTCTCCGGCACCAAAGGGGTTACAAAAGGTGTGACTTCATTATGAAATGTTCATTCCACACAGTTTCCTGAGCCGGGATGGATCACCAGTGTTAGAAGTCTATATGCTGCTAGTTCACCTAGTGCAGGGGTGGTCAACTCCAGTAGTCAAGTGCCACCAACAGGTCAGGTTTTAAGAATACCCCTGCTTCAGCACAGGTGGCTCAGTCGCAGCCTGGCGTATTAGGGTAAAAGTTATGCTGACCCACTGTCTTATTTATACGGCTCGCTTGGTAAATAGCCTCTACCAACAGAAATACCCCCCTGACACAGCACTACAAGCCACTGCAGCAGTGCCAGGCTGGCCCATTAGGCTCCAGGTGAAATCTCAGCATCAGGTATAAGAATGACTAGCCAACAAGGGTCCTGGACTAACCGGGGAAACGCCCCAAATCTTGGGTAGACACGGGAGACTGTCCCATGGCAGTCTGTCTTTAGGCTGGGGCCACGGTGCCTTCGCCCATGCGGAGGCTGGTCAGTGAGCGGGCGCTTACCTGGCCACGGTGGACGGGCCGTGGGAGCGTCACGGAGCTGGTCCGCCCTCAGTTTGAACTGATTTCTTGCGCAACGCACGCCCCCCTCCCGCGCACACGGACGCGAACACTGCTTTAAGGCTGTCTGTCCGCGGTACCATGGCCCCAGCCTTATTGTGCTGTAATAACGTGCTACGCTATATAAGCCAGGGCACTGTCTCAGTTTCATGGGAATGATCGTGGTGACTAATCCGACAGAGCAATCAGCAGGACCGGGAGTTAAGTTCCCTCTACTTCCATTTCTGGCATCCGGGCCTGGTCATGTGATGAAATTGAACTCGTATAATGTTAGTATCTTGCCTCCTGAGCACATCCTGCTGTTTTTGCTTTCCTGATGGTAAATTGATGATTTTCTAGTTACTGAGGTAACCACCAGGCTCTGGGTACAGCTCCATTTTAACCTCCCAGGCACTTAATTCAAATGCGTACGTTTCCCGAGCAGAGCATCAGATGTTACAAATAAAGACAGTGTTGGAAAGGGCAAGAGGAGATCTGGTATGTAAAACAGCAGCATGCAAACCAGCGCATACTGCTACTGACATACCAACTCCTAATCTACAAACAAACCCACGGGACTCAAATCTTCACACAGGGATTCATTGTCCATGAACACGGCATATCTCCCTGTATTGTACGACACTTTCATACAGTGGCATGTAAGCGTTGGTCATTATATATATCTCCGGGAACCAATGTGACAACTCAATGTCTGCATATAAAAATAACTCTCATGTCACGGGCAAAATCAAGAAATATAGTTGTTGCCATGACACAGCGGCCAACCAAAAAAAGAAGAATACAATCAAGAAACGCTACAATCCAGATAAATGGTAGCAAGAATAATAGGAATAATGCTATTATCAATAACAACAGCTACCACATAATTAAAGTAAAAATAAGTCATAAATAACATTTATATCAAAATAATATCTATTTATATTATCAAAATAATGTATCAGCACAATTAGTGCGACTAATATTTTAAATAGTATTATAAATCAGATATGGAGGGTTTCTTATACATTGCAGCATATATATATAATAATATATATATATTAAATGTAATTATTAATATCAGCAGTAACCCCAGGAATCCCCCTGCACATAAGCCCCGGAGAGTGCCGCTGCTCCCTGCTCTCCTTTGCCCCGGGGATCCCTGCTCCCCCTTGCCCCGGGGATCCCTGCTCCCCCTTGCCCCGGGGATCCCTGCTCCCCCTTGCCCCGGGGATCCCTGCTCCCCCTTGCCCCGGGGATCCCTGCTCCCCCTTGCCCCGGGGATCCCGGCTCCCCCTTGTCCCGGGGATCCCGGTTCCCTCTTGCCCCGGGGATCCCTGCTCCCCCTTGCCCCGGGGATCCCGGCTCCCCCTTACCCCATGCACATGGTAGCCCTCGCTGCCGCTGTCCTGGGGCTCGGAGCTCAGGGAGAGCCCCATGTCCTGCTGCTCGGGGACCGGGGACACAGCACGGCCTGACACGGGGCGGAGAGGCGCGCTAATCCACCGCCGAGAGAGAGGGAGGAGCGAGGGGAGAGCGCAGGCTCGGGGATCGGCTGGTAGGGCTGGCCAGTGAGAGGGTGACGTTCCATAGGAGCGGTGGTGGTAACTAAGGACGCGGAGGTGGTAACTAAGGACATATATCGGAAGAGAGAGGAGAGACTGAGGGAGAGAGAGAGGGGGGAAGGAGAGACTGAGGGAAGGAGGGAGAGAGCGAGGGAAGGAGAGACAGAGGGAGAGAGAGAGGGGGGAAGGAGAGACTGAAGGAAGGAGGGAGAGAGCGAGGGAAGGAGAGACTGAAGGAAGGAGGGAGAGAGCGAGGGAAGGAGAGACAGAGGGAGAGAGAGAGGGGGGAAGGAGAGACTGAAGGAAGGAGGGAGAGAGCGAGGGAAGGAGAGACAGAGGGAGAGAGAGAGGGGGAAGGAGAGACTGAAGGAAGGAGGGAGAGAGCGAGGGAAGGAGAGACAGAGGGAGAGAGAGAGGGGGAAGGAGAGACTGAAGGAAGAGGGAGAGAGCGAGGGAAGGAGAGACAGAGGGAGAGAGCGAGGGAAGGAGAGACAGAGGGAGAGAGAGGGGGGAAGGAGAGACTGAAGGAAGGAGGGAGAGAGCGAGGGAAGGAGAGACTGAAGGAAGGAGGGGGAAGGAGGGAGAGAGGGAAGGAGAGAGAGAGAGAGGAGAGACGGAGGGAGAGAGAGAGGGGGAAGGAGGGAGAGAGAGAGGGGGAAGGAGAGACTGAAGGAAGGAGGGGGAGAGCGAGGGAAGGAGGGAGAAAGAGAGGAGAGACTGAGGGAGAGAGAGGGGGAAGGAGGGAGAGAGAGGGAAGGAGAGACAGAGAGGGGACACTGAGGGAGAGAGGAGAGAAGGAAGGAGAGACAGAGGGAGAGAGGGAAGGAGAGACTGAGGGAGAGGGAAAAGAAAGGAGTGAAAGAGGCAGAGATATAAGCACACAGGTATATATATATATGAGGGAGGGGGAGGAGAGAGATACAATTGTGCAGAGAGAAGGGGGGGGGATAGAGAAAGATATCTAGCCAGATAATGAAGCAGATAAAGACAAGGTGACAGACATTTATTAGGGAAAAGGAAAAACGGAGTGAGAGACATATAATAAGCAATCAACTATTGCAAGGTATGAAGGAGGTGAGACCAGTGAGAGATATTTAGAGCATTAAAGTAAACCTTAAAGCCAGGGGGGTTAAAGGGACTATATCCACAGATCCAAGGCGTGGGAAAGGAGACAATAAGAGGGATCACAAAGTCAGAGATTCAGGTATCGGGAGAGTTCGGACCTTGCCATATACAGAACACAGGCCTATAACTCTGCCGGAGGAAAGCCCAGATATATATCACTGCAGCATGGCGGATACAGACACCCACACCATGGTGAGCTCATGCTAAGATAAGCGTCGTCACATGGTCGTTTTTCGTTTTGTTATTGGGGAGGGGGAGGCTTATTACCTATGACACATCCATACGCCGCGCGATCGCGTGCGTGATGGGACCAAAAGGCCGTACCTCTAAGAGGCAGACCATAGAGCGCGCGACCGCGATGAAGTGCGACTCTCGAGCCGACAAACAAATTGTGTTTGTTGCACGACGGCTGGGTCACATGCTTGGTTCAGCCAATGAGAGTGAACCGCTCCCGTGACGCCACGCCTCCCCGTCGCTGTGAATGTCTGTCCGCAGATCGCTTGGCCGACAGGCGTGCACGACGCCACGCGCTCCGTCGCGTGCCCACTATATCCGTGGTCTTAGGCCTTGATTATACCAAGTGCTGCAAGGCGGCAGCGCTATTCTGTGACGTCACTCAGCGCTGCCGCCGCTGAGCAGCATCTTGATTATACCGGGGAGGGAGAGCAGCGGAGGCTTGGCTGTGAGTGGTTCACCCTCATTGGCTGAGCCGCTCACGTGACACGGCCGTCGCAAGAAAAAAACAAATTTCCCAGTCTCTTCCCCAGCCGTCCGCTTTGCAGTATGGCGCGCCGCGACTGTCACTTGCAGTATACGCACTTTCATTGGATGTAAGTTACTTGTTTTGGTGCCGCGTGTCACCGCTACACGTGACGCCGCACGCGTTTTGGGGTATAATCACGGCCTTACTAAGTAGTCTTCTGACACCTTTCATCCTATGAACGTCAATGGGCTTTAAAGTGTGTTAAAAAAAATAGAAGTTGTCTTCCAACAGCAGAAGATGTCTTATGGCAAAAATACTGCCTAGTAAACATGGCTCTATATCTTGTATTGTGCACACTAGGCATAAAGTGCAAGTCAATAGCTTCCAAGTGAAGGATCGTGGTGCAAGTCTGTTTATTTTAAAATAACTAAGGATACTGATAGAAAATACAGCTTGGTGGGCAACAGGCGGCCTGGAGACTTCACCTGAGGCCCCCAACCTCCAGCCAGGCCTGCGGCCCCCAACCTTGAGCCAGGCCTGCGGCCCGCTCTCTCTCTCTCCCCAGAGCAGAGGGAGCGGAGATGTTGCTGATGTGGATCGGAGCTTCTCACCGCTCCCTCAGCTGCTTAATGACCGTGCGCTGGTAGATACTGTACTGCCCCGCTCCTCTCCTGTGCTGTCAGTACGTCCCATTGTAAGGAGAAGAGCGGGACAATAGCAGTCAGCAAGCTGTTAGGGCTGTTCTATACAGCATGCGGCCGCGCGTTCCTATGCAAACGCGCGTGCATGTGCCGCATGCTTTTCATGTATATAGAGCCGGGAGCTGCAGGTTAGTGTATGTGTGTGTATGTGTGAGTATATGTGTGTGTGTGTATGTGTGTGTATGTGTGTATGTGTGAGTATATGTGTGTGCATGGGTTGTGTGAGTGAAAGTAAGTCCTAGATAGATTTTTTTAAAGAAAAAAAAAAAGTTTAATAAATATTTTTTTTTTGTTTCACAATCCTTGACCCCCTCCCCCACACACACACACGCATACACATACACACACACGCGCATACATGCATACATGCATACATACATACATACACACATTTGAGTGCAGGTAGCGGCGCGAAAAGATGATTTTCCTCATCTTCGCCGCTGTCTGTCGGCTCCCCTCTCCCTGCCGTGCGCGGCCCTTCTATTGAAAGGCTGACTAACGTCAGCCAACTGAAATTCCGCGCGCGCGCACGGTGTAGCACGCGCACGGTGTAGCACGCGCACGGCAGTACAGAACGTGCCTTAAGCAGCCGACCAGAGAGGGCAGGGAGAAGTTCCAACCCGCAGGACCACGTGTGGTCCTTTAGGGGGCATGTATAACATGTTGCTTATAGCTGTTGTAGATCAATGTTATGAACCATAATATCACTTTTTATGATGTTTTGGGATATGCACAGGCATAAAGGGCAATTACTCTTTCATATTAGAAACTTAGTAATGTACATTTTTTGCCGAAACCATTAAGACAGGGATTCTCAACTCGAGTTATCAAAACCACCCAACAGGTCAGGTTTTCAGGATATCCCTGCGTCAGCACAGTTAGCTTAATCAGTCCCTGCTTAAGCACTGGTGACTCAATCAGAGGCTCAGTCGCAGACAGCCTCTGATTGTGCCATCTGTGCTGTAGCTGGGATGTCCTGAGAACCTGACCTGTTGGGAGGAGGGGGGCAGCTTGAGGACTGGCGCTGAGCACCCCTGCCTTAAAGCAAATAAAAATATAACTTGTGAGCCCACTTACATGTCTCAGTTTGTTCCACAAACCCGTCTTTCCCCATTATCTCTTCGCATACAATGCTTCCAGTGCAGCCAGGCATTCTGGGTAATGACATGCAAATGAGCACTCACAGTGTGTCACTTGCTTCTTATCCATTTAACATGGATCCCCATAAGCTTATCAAACACTATACATAAGGGCTGCTCTAAGTAGAATGGCCTTAGAGCAGGGATGGGGAACTCCAGTCCTCAAGAGCCACCAACAGGTCAGGTTTTCAGGACTGAGCCACTGATTGAGCCGCCTGTGCTGAAGCAGGGATATCCTGAAAATCTTGGGGGGTCTTGAGGACTGGAGTTGAGCACCCCTGCATTTAGAGTATATGAACATACTTTCTACCCACAGGATTACCCTGTCCATCGCATTGCAATTACAAACATTGGTAAACACTAACATGCAGTATTTGCATGTTATGTACAAAGTTCACATCACTTCACTTCATGCTTTCCTGAGTTTTACTCTTACGATGACTGCATGTTAGCCACAATGATTCAGTGATCAAACGCTGTATAACTTAGGAAAGCACAAATGAATGATGAGGCCTTTCTACATAGCATGCAAGTGAAGTGTGTGTGTGTGTGTTCTGTACGTAAAAGACTCTAGAAACTATTCTTAGCGCTAGTCTAATCAGTGCCAATGTATTAAAGTGCATCAACTAATAATATATAACCGTCTAATAAAATATACTATACAAATATAATTACCAGTGTCACCATATACTATGAACTGATAAGATACAAGCAACTAATAGTATACAGCTGGTGCAGCATTATAAATTCACCCTCCACTGCAGGCAAGTGCCTCTGTCCATAACAAGTTCCAAAGTAGTGCGCTCCTCACCAGTGTATGGACAAATGACAAACAGACAAACGCGCATTTAACATAGAAGAGGGGCAAAAAATTATAAAAGGGACGAGAAGAAAACAAGAAAACCAATAGTCCAATATGTTTCAAAAGTGTAAAATATATTAGCACCCTCCAATGGTCTCACTCACAACACAGAGAAAGGGTGTTTTGGCTGATACTTGTGGGATTACTGCACTTGATCCATGTATAATACTAGTGGTCACAATGGCGCAAGTGGCAGCCGTTTGCTAATCACCAAAAGTTTGTCAAGTGGGTAGCACAAATATTCATCAGTTTTATCATTTTACATTTTTTAGGCCCAACACACAGCAATGTTTTACTGGAGGAGAAGGTATCCATCAGTTTGAATATATCATTGAATGTTGTATAGTAGAATTCTAGTATATTTACATGTGTAGGTCTAACACAGATACAGGTTCAATGGAGATGTTTTCATGGTAGAAATGTCACTGCTCTTGATTTTTCTTTCCAGGCTGGTATCTTTTACTATTGTCATGAGAAATACTTTCGCCATGTGCAAAATCTCGCGAGAGAAGGACTTCAAAAGTTCAATAATGACCCAGTACTTCTATTTTTCAAGAGCTATGGCATCCTCATGGAAGGTAATTTAAAGCTGGCAAAAACATCTACATGCATAGGGAGAGATGTATGAAGACAAATTTGGAACAAACTTGATGCAAACTGCATCATTTTTAGCTTGTGTCTCTAAGCGTCAGCCGTTTGCTACCATTCGCTGATGTTACAGCTGCTCTGTTATTGAAGTTCGGTGAATTTTTTCAGATCTATATTGAAGCATTTCCATCTTCACACATTACCTGCTCTCACATCTCTACTTCTGCAGAATCCCACTTACTGCTTCCCAAACACCAACTCCCTCACTCATTACCTGCTCTCACAGCTCTACCTCCGCACACTCCCACTTACTGCTTCCCCAACTCCCTCACACATTACCTGCTCTCACAGCTCTACCTCCGCACAATCCCACTTACTGCTTCCCCAACACCAACTCCCTCACACATTGCCTGCTCTCACAGCTCTACCTCCGAAACACTCCCACTTACTGCTTCCCCAACTCCCTCACAGATTACCTGCTCTCACAGCTCTACCTCCGCATAATCCCACTTACTGCTTCCCCAACACCAACTCCCCTCACACATTACCTGCTCTCACAGCTCTACCTCCGCACACTCCCACTTACTGCTTCCCCAACACCAACTCCCCTCACACATTACCTGCTCTCACAGCTCTACCTCTGCACAATCCCACTTACTGCTTCCCCAACTCCCTCACACATTACCTGCTCTCACAGCTCTACCTCCGCACAATCCCACTTACTGCTTCCCCAACACCAACTCCCTCACACATTACCTGCTCTCACAGCTCTACCTCCGCACAATCCCACTTACTGCTTCCTCAACACCAACTCCCTCACACATTACCTGCTCTCACAGCTCTACCTCTGCACAATCCCACTTACTGCTTCCCCAACTCCCTCACACATTAACTGCTCTCACAGCTCTACCTCCGCACACTCCCACTTACTGCTTCCCCAACACCAACTCCCTCACACATTACCTGCTCTCACAGCTCTACCTCCGCACAATCCCACTTACTGCTTCCCCAACGCCAACTCCTTCAAATAACAAGCGCTATCTGACACACACCAAGCTTCTCATCCCCCTGTACTCTATGTTTCCACTTAACCTTCAATATAGAGTGTAAGCTCCTTGGGGCAGGATTCTCCTTACCCACTGTAACAATCTATGTTTGTTATTTTATTGTTTTCTCCCTCCAACCCTATTGTACTGCGCTACGGAATATGTTGAGGCGTTAAAAATAAATGCTTCATATTGGGTTACTTTTATTCATTGATTCAATATTATTCATGTAAGGCAGTGAAACCCTGTCCAAGAGTTTGGAGATAGGGTTGCCAGGTGAATACTGGACAGAACGGTCAAAGCTGCGACGCACACACCGCTCGCACCTCTCTCCACTCCATACTGTTTCCCCCTCTCCTTGGCCCCACCCCCAGGCTCCTATCACCACCTCCTGATTGGCTGCATTACCCAGCAGCAGCCAATCAGGATGGAGGAAGCTGCCAGCCCCCTAGAGGCTGTTCAGGTCACTATTTCCAGAGAGATAATACCGGACACATACTTGTCCAGTATTATCTCTAATTTTTTACTGAACAGAATAACCAAATACTGGGCAGTCCGGTTCAATACCGGACACCTGGCAACCCTATGTGGAGATAGGCAGGAAGGCCCCAAACTCTGTGCACTGGGTTACCCACGATTAACGGGTGTCATGATCAATTTTAGATGAGTTAATATTACAGGAATTCAGGAATGAGGACGTATGGGGTAATGGGTAGCCCTGGGGCTGGGAGGCAGTTGTACCCGGTAAGGGATGAATAGGTGAATGAAGAAATATAAAAAATAATATTTAATGATAATAATAAAATAAAGTGGGGACAGACCACAGTATCAGTTCCGTGGATCAGTAATAACTTAATCAGTATATCTACATACTCCGTTTGTGATCAGATTGCAGAAACGGCTATATATAACTGCTAAAGTTGGTCGCTATACAGCAATCCCTGCAGTGACTCAAGTCATTTGATTCCATTAATAGTTCTGGGTTTTCACGTTTGAGAATTTCAGAGGGAGGAGAGGGCAGAGATCCAGGACACATTTATCTGCCTTCAATCTGATCAAAGACACTGACCTCTTTAGGCTGTGTTTCCTGGAGCTAAATCCCTATTCCAAGTGGTTTACGCTTGACCCTGCGATGGCTTTGTTCACTGTGGAGCATTTTCTATCCACTTTAGGGTTGCTTTGGGGATCTCATTAAAGACACTGTTTAATTAGCTGCTGACTACCAGATACACTGTCCAAAAACCCTTAACTAAAAAGCCCACTTCAATATATCAATATATGTAAGTGGAGTAGCTGTCTTCTGGAGGAACCATCACATAGGCTCCACTACATATGTGACTACCCGCTATTATTTAATACAATTTTAGATTTTATATCCACACTTATGTATGTGTGAATTATATGTCCTTTGTGTCTCTTTATTTTATCTATTAATCCAATAAAGGTTCATTTTTACACACTCATATTTTACCACGCAGTATCACTGTTTCCTATTTCCTTCCTTGTGGTCACACCTTGTCACTTCCTTTGCTACCACCATCGTAGAAGTCTCTTTTGAGGGGTCATTAGCACCCACTTTAGCTATATTTCTAGAACATATAGTGGTCCCCTTCACGTTAGAGGTTGTGCAGTGAATAAGGGACTTTTTCCTCTAAGGCCACCTTTATATTGCTTAGCAGTGGGTTCCTTTAAGCTTATATAGCGATGTATCTATAGTGAATAAGTAGGTTTTGAGAATTGAGAGATGTGATTGTCATACAGAATATGACTTATCTTCTCACCCAACCTGTCTTTACAGATCGAGTACAGGAAGCCATTAGAGAGCTGGAATCTACCAGGGTCGTCCCCGAGACCTCCCTCTGTTCCATGATGGCACTTATTTATGCACATAAAAGGAGTGAAATAGTTGGTAAGATTTCTGTGCACACCTTTTTCATTTAAAGAGGAATTCCCGAGGGAAAAGATAATTTGCAGAAACAAAGTGTGTTTGTTTGCTTGATGATTTTGTTGTCTGTTGAGATTGCTCATTAAAATTACATTTGATTATTCAGTTAATGCACTTCAAAAATGGGGTACAGAAGGCACACTGGGTATTTTCTGGAGCTGATGTCACAGAGACTTGTGATGTTGTTGTCTATCAGAGTTTTAGGCGAGTTTAGTGCAGCACAGGTAAGCAACTCGAAAGTCATTATTATGATAGGAATGTTAACCCCTGGAGCGCCACTTTAATGCCATTCAGAAGACATCACATCATCATTTTATAGTATTTGAACAGAATTGGTTTTAGATGAGGAGTAATATTCGATGTTTTAGCCTCAGAAATAAAGACAAATAATTTGTGTTGGTTGTCAAGCAAGCGTTGTGCATTGTCATCCATACAGAAGAGGTTTAATCAACCTTTGAGGTTTCTCACGTAGATTTACATCAATACACAAAGTTCTGCCACTAATGTATTTAAACCAATGATTCCCCACAGGTGGTTAGCAAACCCATAGAGGTGTCTCCAATTAGTTTGACCAAAAAAAATATGCAATGGCGAGTCACAGGCAATATAGTGGGTTCCTGAGCCCGTGGGGGCTGGAGGTGGGAATTGCGCACTGCGTACGACCCCAAACTGCACCTTTTAGTGTGGGTGGCATAGCTGTTAATTAAAGCAGGAGATTCCAAATTATTTTCCCAAAATGCTTTGCATCCACAGAGCGAAGGCATTGTGGGGCGAGACTTTGGAAGCTCCCACAATAAGTGACAGCCATACCCCCATGCTGTCTGCACACACTGAGGGGTAATTTGGGGCCTTATTAAGTGTGTGTTACCCCCACGAGCTCAGGACTCTATACTGCCTGGGATCAGTTAAATAGGTTTGTTCGCAATAGTCTGACGAGTAGGCAAATCAGATGTATTAACTAGGGCATCATGGAGGAAATATTTTCTAGCAGGGGATGCACAGTGTAAAAAAGGTTGGGAACCACTGATCTAAACAATCCAATTCCCAAAACACTGAGAAACAATCACCCAACAATACCAAAATATGAATCATTACAATGTCTCTATTATTTGGAGTAGAAACACTTACTCGATATACAGGCCACATATAAAACATAGCATTCCAGTTTTAACCAAGTACATATTTTATTTTACAGTAATTGCTTACTCGCATCAAATTCGAAGACAATAGAAATTCAGAAAGGAGAAGTGGAGTGCTAACCTCAAAGCTTGCGGTGCCTCTCCACCAAAGTACCCCTTATAGTGCACTCCCCTATACTATAAACGACACCATATATGTTTGTATATGCATTAGTTTTATACCCCGCTTTATTTTATTGTTTGAGTTTAATAACATTTGGTTAATATAGTACACATATACCATATACTTATTAGGGGTTTAGAGTATCTATCACTCTCCAGTATCACGTATTGTAACCAGTCTAGCTGTTTAATAAGCTTTTTACCCACGTAGGAGAGTGCACTATAAGGGGTACTTTGGTGGAGAGGCACCGCAAGCTTTGCGGTTAGCACTCCACTTCTTTCTTCATTTGACTCCATTTACCCTAGTGCACCCCTATATATGGTAATAGGCAGAGCGGGGGTGTTTATATTGCTGTTTAATAGAAATTCAGAGAAACAATAAAATCTGTGATGTATGGGCTCAAGTACAGGTTGCAGTGCTAAAGAGCTTTCGTCTTAAAAAATAAAAAACAAATCGACTATAAGTGTATATTGTTCTCTATTCCTATTAGTTACTCCACTGTATTTTAGCATTGTGTGTTTACACAAACCCTTTGATTTGATAGAAATAAAGAAAAGCACAGGATACTCCCTATAACAGTACACATATTTATAATTCTATGAAGGAAGATTTACAATGTGCTTCATAGCTGCTTTATTCCATACTACAAAGTGGCAACTTGGAATATTTTTTTACCTAAGACAATGATGTTTACAGGCATACCCCACATTAACGTACGCAATGGGACCGGAGCATGTATGTAAAGCGAAAATGTACTTAAAGTGAAGCACTACCTTTTCCCACTTATCGATGCATGTACTGTATTGTAATCGTCATATACGTGCATAACTGATGTAAATAACGCATTTGTAACAGGCTCTATAGTCTCCCCGCTTGCGCACAGCTTCGGTACAGGTAGGGAGCCGGTATTGCTGTTCAGGACGTGCTGACAGGCGCATGCGTGAGCTGCCGTTTGCCTATTGGGCGATATGTACTTACTCGCGAGTGTACTTAAAGTGAGTGTACTTAAAGCGGGGTATGCCTGTAGTTGCTTTTCCCTTGTTGTGCAGTTACAGGTATTTTAATATTGTTTCAGATCACGATGCCGTTTTGGAATTAGAAAATAAACTAAAAGAAAGCCGGAAGACGGCAGGCGCCAAAGCTTTGTATTATGGAGGTATGTTCATGTGGCTGATGGGAAGAAATGACAAGGCACGGCAATACATTGACAGGATGCTGAGTGCATCTAACAGATCAAGAGAGGTATGTAATGCAATATCTAGGTTAGCCAGTACAGGCATGATCTTTGCAAAATACATAGAAATATGGTACAATTATTGTTATAAGTGCTTCCCAATTTGAAATCACTTGAATACCAATCCACAAAAACATTTTTAAAACGATAATATCGTTTCCTAATACATAATCAGTCTCCTTTTCTTCTGCCATGTGAAAGTTCATTTCTGTGCATTCACCCAACTGGTGATGCCACAATGTGGATGCATGGGATGAAGACAAGCAAAATGTCATTCAGCCACTTTAAATATTAACCACAGAGAATACATATTGCAAACATAGTAGTATGAATTAAAACTAGAATGACAGAATGAACAGGCAGGCATTGTGTGTGTTTGTTTGAAACTGTATTTTACAATGTTGTTGTTAACTGCACAGAGAAGTCTACAAATGATGATTCTTTATGGGGTTTTCATTCATTTATGATAGGGCCCTAGCACAGTTTAATGAATAACCCATAAAAGTTGACTTGTTGACAAACAACTATGTTGTTTGTGGTGGCGTCGGCACTGGCAGGGCAACAGAAATAGCAGGGGGAAGACCAACAGCCTCTTCTAGAATGGCGCTTCGCAGAAACAAGTACATCTAAATGTATGTCTTTAAGTCAGGAGCAGGGCAGCTAGTGTCACGGTTTCTTCAATGCCTCTTAAATCAAGAGTTTGGAGGGTTTTTTTAAACAGAGGATGAGGGTGCAGTCACCTTCTGTTATTGCTGTGCCAGTGAGGTGGGAGAAAGCAGGCACTCATCTGTACCTCTAGACCTGTACCAATAGTGCACATGGCCCGTCATCATAAGGCTTCATGGCAAAGACGTGAGACGAGCAGTAGTACAGTTGTGAGGAAGGATGTCTCAATATCTAGTATTCGATATGGTGACTTAGAAAGTTTTGGTCGGGGTGCTGAAGGTCAGCTTCTTCTACTTGCTGGTGATAGTGATGATGAGGAGGAGGGTGAGGGAAATGCTCCAGCATAAAGGGCTACTAGCAGTGGGCAGCATTGGCACAGAGGAAAGGGGCCCTCTAGCATGAATAGACAATTATGTTTAATAATCAAATGCATCAACCCACTGTTAGCGAAGCTTTTAATAGGGTGCGCATTTATCATCGCTCAAATAATAAGGCCCTCTTGCTAGCAAATTAGCCAAAATGGTTGCAGTTCATATGCTGCCCTTTAGCTCTGTAGAAGGCAAAGGCTTTATGGAAGCTCCTAAAATACACTTGGTCACCTGGAAAATACCAAGTAGTGAAGTAGTGGGCCAGGCTCCTGACACTTTAAACAGCAGCAGGGTGCACCTCACAGACGTGTGAACTATTGGACATGGGGGAAGAGGACCACATGACTGTTACCTCCCATTGGCTGTGCTTTCCTCCTTCTGTGAAATGGGACAAGGTGGTGGGGGTGGTAGTCCTGCGGAGAGGCACGGAGTTAGCAGCAGCACTTATAGGAGACATTGCAGCCTATGTATTCAGGGTTTTGATCAGAAGGCCCGTGAAGCAGTTGATATTCTTATGACATTAGAGGCGATTATTAGGTATTAGCTTTATCCAAGGGCCTGCAGCTTGAGCTAGTGGAAGCAACCTGGTGGCAGCACTACATCAGTTCAACTTGATCGGTGTTGCCTGCTTTGCCCATGTACTTAACTTGATACAGTAGTTAGCCATTTATTAGAACAAAGTGAGGGAGTGCAGAAAATATCATTGTTAAAAAAAAAATCTGTGCCCACTTTAGCTGCCCCTACACAGCGTGTAATGCCCTCTGTTACCTGCAGCATTGTAACAACCTGCTCAAAACAGAAGTACCTACTCGTTGGAGCTCAGCCCTGTACATGCTAGAGTGGCTTGATGAGCAGCACAAAGCAATGAATGATTACATCATGGAAAACTCAAAGCTCATAAAGGGGGCACACTTTTGCCCAACCAGTGGCATGACAGGGAAGCTGTGCGGGCTACCGAGGCCATTTGTGGAAGCTGTCATTCTGGTCAGCATGGACAATGTTGGCATCTGCCAACCCATCCAACTTGTGTTCCTACCGGATAGGATCCTTGTTTGCATACTGCACAAGTGTGAGAATAAAAATAATAATAATGGTGAATTGTTGAGGCTGGTGGATGCAATGTTTGACTGCGTGAGAAAAGATCCCTGCGTAATATCTGTGAAAACTAGAAAGGTATAATATATTCTGGCCCGTTTTCTAGACCCTTATTTCAAGGAGCAAATTTTAAAAAAAAAGACGTTTTTGATTGAATGAAAGACTTTTGAGAGTGTATTTTATTTTATTTATTTTTCTGCAGAAATTTCCATAGTATCAGTTGGAATACATGATACAATTGACTTATAACTAAAAAGTAAGATACATACTGTATATTTTGTATGGTAAAGTAGCATTGCTGTTGCAGATTTTCTGATAAAAGCACTGGTTCTGTGGCAGGTTTGGTTATAAAAGTACGGTTTGCTTGCCTGATCACATTTTCGTCTGCATGAACTACTTTGAGGGCTGTGTGAATTTTGAGCCAGTGTTGGCGCGCTCGTGCACGTACCTGATCGCTTTTTCGTCTCCGTCAAGGACTTTTAGTGCTGTGAGAATTTTGAGCCAGTGGGGGGTGGGTGCGTGATCGTGAGGCATTTTCGTTTCCATGAAGGAGTTTTAGTCCTATGAGAACTTAGGTAGGTGTCAGCAATAAAATTTTACTTCCAAAAAAATTGCCTGGGGGAAAGCAGACAGTAACACTGAGCAGGGATAAACTTGTGTCTAGAGTGCAAGCGTTTATGGGGGAGGAAAGGCAGAGGGCGGTGGAGGAAAGTGAAGTACTATGGTCAGATTCATCACAGGCAGGACATGTTGGCAGTTTAGTGCTATAAGGCCACAAACAGAGGATGAGGTGAGAGGAAGGCGGCTAACATGGTGGAGGCATACATGAATGACAACATATCATCCTCCCGACTATCCGCCTAATTTACTGAGTTGGAAATATGAGAAATGTAGCCTAAGCTGCAACACACGGTTTCACAATGCCTCAGCTGTCCACCAGTCAGTGTGCTCTCTGAATGAGTCTTCCGCACCATGTCTCCAGGCACCGTATCTATCATAGAACCAATCTGTCTAGCTGCAGTGTCGAAACGCTTACGTCTCCATGTCATCAGCTCCTAAAGGAGGAAGCAGATTTAATGACAGAATACAGATTATGTACAATTGTTTTTTTTTTTTTATAAATTAAATTATAATTTTCTAATTGGCAGGCTTTGTGCGGCCTGCGGAGCTGACTGAGCTGCCATGAGTGTTCTCACCCAGGGCCCCACCACCAGTAGTAGTAAACATAATAATTATCGCTACTTGCCAATGACATAATTTACATTTTTTTGTACCATTTATGGGGGGGGGAGGGAGGCAAACAAGCCTGCGCTCGTACAAGTTTCCCAGCCACAAACGTAACACCCAGGTTGGCACAGTGCTTGGCTCATTGAGTGCAAATCCTAACTGTTCCATCTGTAACACAAGCCTGCTACGGGCTTAGGGCATCCTCCTTGTATTGTCATGTTTGCCCTGTGACAAGAAACTCTTATTACAGAACATATTTAAGTGTGACCGCTGTCATAGTTGCAGGGTCTAGTGAGTGAAAGAGACACTACCATTGCCATCAGCATCGTCACCATTCTTGCCAGTTTCCACTGGCATAATTAAAATGTTAACTTTAAGTAACAGTTCCTAATTAGACTAAGCTCTTCGGAGCAGGGACTCCTTTTCCTAAATGTCACTTTTATGTCTGAAGCACTTCTTCCCATTATCTGTTATTTATAGGATTGTCACGTGTAGTACTGCTGGGAAGCGCTATGTACATTAATGACACTATATAAATAAAAGACAGACAGAATCCCCTTTAGTCAAACGCCACCATTTTCAGCTGTGTGGACCCCTCAGTTCCCGAGATTATTTTCCGGTAAAGTTTCAGTGAAGTCCCTCCGAAGGAACAAAATGGCTGCCAAATGGAAGCTGCAACATGAGTTGTGGCTTCCTACTGTATGGCCATTTAAATCCACTTTATAATCCAGGACGTAATACCGGTAAATTGACCAGCAAGTATCTCAGGAGCTGGGAGCTGAAATAGTGCCACCCCCCGTTCCAATCTTGAAAAAATAAAAAGTTGTGTTAGGGTGGATTGCTCCTTTAACTATCTTAACTATGTAACTAAAACGAACGTTAACGTCAAATGGCTAACAACAACTAACGAAAACCAAAACCAACTACTAAACACGGAATTTTTTTTACACGCTCAGTTACTAATGCTCACTATATACTCACTAACAGTCGCCAAATGTTTAGTGGTATTATTTTTTTTTTCAATTTTCCTTCCTTTGCCAAGCCACAGTGGACTAATAATTGTTAACAAACGTTTTGCAAAATATCTCCAGTCTGTGATTGAACATGGTATATGGGCCCTATTTATAGTCTCAGTATTGAGTTTTGCAGAAAAGTTGGCAAAGCTAAGTGAGGCACTTCTGTCTAGCTGGGCTGAGCTTCCCAACTTGTGGTATACAGGTTGTCAAGTACCACTGTGGTACACAAGTCCTACAATGCGGTAATCAGTCCTGTGACTTGTAGTACATAAATGTAGTGACTTAGATTGTAAGCTCTTCGGGGCAGGAATTTCCTTTCCTATTGTCTGATTTTGCTGCACTTATTGTATTATTATAATTCCCTGTACTGTATTCTTTGTGAAGTGCTGAGTACACTTTTGGCGCTATATAAATAAAGACATACAATACAATACAATTAGCATGTTACGTGACACATTGTAATGGATAGTTAGTGCATGGAGAATCGCTTGCAAACTCTTACAAGGTCACGCTGAAAAAAAAACCCCCACACATTTGGCCTGGTTCGCAACCTTGGGCGAAAGTTTAGCACATCTTTGCTCACACAGTCAAACATTAACAATATCAATATAAACACAATTACACTAAGTATTATGTTAACACACTAACCCTCACTCAGACATTCTCTCCTCTCACCCTCCTGCTTCTGCACACAACACCCAAGTCTCAGAACTAAATGCCGCAGGTCACCTGGCCCCTTATATATATACTTCTGTTTTTGTAAGATTTTGAGTTCTTCTGGTTACGCGACATTTCACTTCCCGGTTCAGAGAAACTTGCATGCCATCTGGCAATATTTAGCTGAAAGCTTACTAGTTTGGGAACATTATTAACCTTCTAAAGAGGCATTACTCGCTGCACTAATAAAAATAATATATTTTTTAGTTGTAATATATGCAGCCTTTGATTACCTTTATTGAATACTAATTACCTAAGCTGCCGATCGATTTGTTATCCCGTGATCAGCAAAGATCTTGCTTCCCTAGGCTGAATGGCTCAATCAATCCTTCACTTGGTGTAACTCAGCAGCTACAATGTATTCTTATAGTACTACGGTAACATTATCTATTGTTACAGTTTGCAGCTCAAACTGCTGGGAACATTGGCAACAAATTACCACAAACAGGAAAGTGTTACAAATATCTTGCACTGCTGGAGAGGCGTGCTAAAGGCTGCTATAAAACTCAAAGGATGCTCAATATATTAAAACTCGTTAAAAATGCCATTAATAGTTGAATTTAAAAAAGACTGCAGTAAGTATTATCTAATAATACAGAACAGATTTTTTTTTTTTTTAAAGCGCACAAAGTATAATGAATGTTTTGCGCCTTTTAAACTTTGTGAAATGTGCTACTGTATTATGGATATATTTTCTCTCATCTCTGCCGAGGGCCAGAGCCACCGACCGTTTTCCCAGGGCCCAGGACTAGATCTGACAGGACTCCTCACCCCCTACCCCCCGCATCAGCAGCCTAGCGTACCCCCCCCATTTCTCACATATTTCCAATTCTACCCATGTATTTCTCCCCCCCTCACCCCCCTCCATCAATTAACCCCTTCTCATTCAATATCGCTCCCTTAATCCCCCCCCTCACACTCATTCCCTCCCCCCCAAACCCCCAAAAGTAAAAAAAAAAAAAAAAAATCACACACACCCCAAATATATACAAACCCCCCATACTCCCTAAAAACATTAACAAAAAAAGCATCTCCCAAATACTGTATATATGTAACACACCAACGCCCGGTGCTGCGGACTTAACGAGGATCCGTCTGCGTACAGCGCCGAATCCTCAGCGATGACATCCGCCTCCACGTGAAGTGGTGTCCCGCTGATTTACACCACCTTGAAGATAGTCCTTTATCTTGATGGGTAGGTCTGGTCCCAGACCACACATGTCAGGGGCGCACAGCACTGCAGCTGTGTCCCTGAACTAACACACTACTAGGGGCATCGTCCCTAACTGAAGGGGCCTTCCCTACAGCAGCCACAATCTTGTATGAGTAGGGCCTAGAGGGGTCTCTGGCCTAGTGCAGAGGCTACTTGCCTCCCTGCACCTGCACCCTCCCCTGTCTGTGTCCCAGCTCCTACTGATCTGTCCTTCCCCAGCGTGCCAGAATGTACCTCTCTGCAGGGAATCTGGCCTAGTGATTGGCTCCCTGGCGTCAGGTGTGTGCATGCCCTTATGCATCCTGGAGCTTGTAGTCCCTTGCAGACCTCTTTTACATTGGGGCCGGGTGCGTGATTGCAACTGCGCATGCACAATCTTCTAATGGCCGCCAATGCCTGCAACTGCGCATGCACGACTTCTGGGAGTCCCTGCGCTACGGAGCGCCATACTTGCCATTCCTCACTCGCGTTAATGGCCACCGCAACTCTGCTGCGCATGCACAAATACGGCCAAGATGGCGGCGCCGCGACCCACATCGCCCAGTAGCAGCGGAGGTAGAGATGGGGGGGAGGGGGCAAGCAGGAGACCGGGGCACCAGAGGGGACCAGGGCTACATATTCAAACTCCCCCTACTCCCTAAATACATTAACAAAAAAAGCACCTCCCAAATACATACAAAGTGCACACGTACCTCTGGGATGTCTCAGACCGCGGCTCTCCCACGTTGCAGACCGCCAATACCGGTGCGCGCGCTGATGTCAGAGAGAGGCCCTGCGCAGGACAGTGAGGTAGGCCGGCAGCTGGGGAAAGCTGGGGCCCGGTTGCTGGACAAAGCAGTTGGGCTTGACTTCTTTGTCTGGCTGCCGGTCCTCTCGTTGCCACCGGGCCACGGCCCCCCCAGCTGCAGGCCTTCCTCACCGTCCCGCGCTGAGCCTCTCATGCCGGTGTGCTCGGCGTGTGCAGATGTCAGCGAGAGGCCTGGCGCGCCACAGTCAGGGAGGCCTGCAGCTGGGGAGAGCCAGGCAACGAGAGGACTGGCAGCTATGCAAAGAAGTTGGGCCTGGTCAGCGGTCAGGCCCACAGCAGCCACCGGGCCTGAGACACTTGTCCCGGCTCTATCCCCCCTGGTCGGTGGCCCTGCCGAGGGCCACTTCTGTAATATTACCAGATCAGTGATCCAGGGGAAGGATGTAGTGTTGCTACTTTGGCTCCATATTTAAAAGGAAAGCTTTTGTCTGTACAAATTTTTCAATTATGCTGGGAGATTAAATCCTTAACTGAATGATAAATGAATGTTAAAATGGAGCAGATTACAAGGACTTACTCAGCCAGTTCAGAATTGTAACTACCTGTGTTTAAAAACCTGCACTGGCTGAATCTTTCATTTTAACCAATTAGATTGTAAGCTCCTCGGAGCAGGGACTCCTCTTCCTTAATGTTACTTTTATGTCTGAAGCACTTATTCCCATTACCTGTTATTTATATTATCTGTTATTTGATTACCCCGTGTGTTACTACTGTGAAGCGCTATGTACATTAATGGCACTATATATAAATAAAGACATACAATACAACCTGGGCAGGATGGAAAGTAACTCTGATAATGTCCCTTGTCATTATGGGTGATGCTGCCATGTGCATAATTGTTTCCTTGGTTCTATGCTCAGCGTCTGAGAAGGTGTTTGTATTTGAGTGTAATGGTATAAATAGTATGCATTTTAGTACTATGCATTACAAGTTCCTCCAAAATGAAATGAGTCACTCGGTTATTCTACTGTGCTATTTCATGAGGGGATCAATTCCATTAACACACTTCTAGCTACTCATCTGAATGGACATTAATGATGGCTAATCACTTACACTTTAGTGAATATACTCCTAAGAGTCACAGAAACTTGATCAAATGAAATGTTGCTCAGCATGTTTCTTAAAGAAATGTTGAATTTAAGGACTGCATAAAACTATTGTTTGCTAAAAAAAAATAAACTGTACAATGGCTTGAACCCCTAATGCATGTGGTGAAAATGTTTAAATTACAAACAAGAGATCTCTTGATTGATGTAATAATGTGCGCAGAGCTTTCTGAAGCTTACGGGTCTCTTCTTTATGTGTACTGCCACATATAGTATGACCTTTAACCTCTTCGTCTGGCCTCTTGTTTCAGGGATTGGTGCTGAAAGGATGGGTGGATTTGACGTCTGACAAGGATATGGCTGCAATAAAAAAGTCCATCAAATACTTTGACGAAGGGATTCAAGACACCAAGGATATATTTGGGATTATTGGAAAGGTAATTCTCTTGTCTTGCTTATTTTTTATTTTTAACTGAGCAGGATATTTTCCTATCGCTTTACTTGGCTCGGACCTCTCCGCTCTGTCCTTTGAAGTCACAGGCAGGGCCGCCAACAGAAATAGTCGGGCCCAGGACAAATATAAGAATCAAGGCCCCCCTCCTCTGCACGGAGCAGTGAGGGTTGGGTGGGAGCGTGTGGGGGGGGGGAGCTGGAGGCTGGGGGCCAAAACATTTTCTGCTACCCGGCGTTAATGCTGGAAGCACATGACCTAAATAAAAAGGTGTTATTTCCCTCGTTAACTCTAACAGACTGCTGTGGATATGTGTTGGTCGTCCACATCTCTTCTGCAAATCATTAGCATGAACACCCGTTAAAGTTAACAACAGGCCATCTTAACAGTAAGACAGCACTTAACACCTCGTTAATGACATTTCAAGAACCCCCCCCCCCCCCCATTAGCACATAACGAGATGTTAAGTCATTAACGGACTTCTGAGGATCTAGGCTTATGTGTTTCCTATATCATGCTAGTGACATTGTCCCATGAGCATTTACTACTCTTTTTGTGTGTGTGTTGAATATCATTGTTTTAGTAATATTTACTTCAGACTGCACTGGGCTCTGGGGAGAGCGGTATGTTGACTTCACAGACACATAAGAATATTTCAACTGCTCATCTCCTGAGCTAAGCATCGGATTCTAAAAATAAAAAACACCCCCTGAAAGGATAAAAGGAGATCTTTTATAGTAAATATAAATGCAGAAAAACGGTGATCAGGGCAGATTGCTTCTTTAATGGTTGTCAAGTTTTGTAAAAATGTTACCCGATTCTCGGACCAAAGCGGAAAAATGTTGACGTATCTTGTTGTATATATGTGTGTTTATGTATGTGTGTATCTTTATTTATATCGCGCCCACAGTGTACTCTAGGCTTTACAAAGACACTGCAGTACAGGGAATTATAATACAATAAGTGTGACAAAGACATATAATAGGAAAGGAAATCCCTGCCCCGGAGAGCTTGCAATCTAAGTGGAATGTTGGGAGATTTACAGCATCAGCAGGTGAGGGAATAAATGCAGTTGATGGCAGTACTTTGCCACAATGGTTGGTAGTAGTGACTATGGGACAATAGCCATGAGTCCAGGCTATTGGGCTGATTCATTTAAGAAGTGGGTTTTCAATTGGGGAGAGAAGTTGCTTGGCATATACTGAGTGTGAGGGAGTTCCACAGGTAAAGGTGAGGGAAAAAGGTTGTAGACTAGAGAAATATGTAGAGGGGAAAGGGGTGTAAAGGAGACTTATGGGTAGAGCACAGGAGATGACCAGGGGCCTAGTGAGAGATCAAACTTGATACAGTATGTAGGAAGGAGCAGATGAGTGGGGAGCCTTAAAAATGTAAGAGGAGAAGTGATCCAAAATTTGATGGGAAGCCAGGAGAAGGTTTTAAGGAGGAGATGAGCAGATATTATTTTGCGAAAAAGTGAAATTATTCTAGCAGACACATTTTGGATAGATTGCAGGGAAGAAGGTTGTGAGGCAGGAAGACATGTTAGCAGTATGTTACAATAATCCAGGCGGGAGAGGATAAGGGCATGCATTAGAGTTTTAGGATTAGATTGACAGAAAAAGAGCGGATCTTGGCAATATTACAGAGGAAAAAGCGACACATTTTGGCCATGTCGTGAATGTGAATGGAAAAGGAAGAGTCCAATGTTACTCCCTAGGCAACATGCTTTGGTGACAGGATATATGGTACTGTTTACTGTGATGAAAATGGGGGGTATTAGGCCAGATTTAGGGGGAAATATAGAGGAGCTCAGTTTTACACATATTAAGTTTAAGGTGGCAGAATGCCATCCACGAGGATATAGCCACGAGGCACTCCGAGACGTAATTGCAGGAGTGAGGTTAGTGGTGGATAGATATAGGTGTATCATCTGCTTAGGGATTGTGCCCAAGGGCAAAAGAGTTGATGAGGTCACCAAGTGATAGCGTGTAGAGAGAAAAGGAGAGGTCCCAGAACAGAGCCCCGAGGCACACCAACAGAATATGAAAACGTTAGCAGCAGAGACAGAAAATGTGCCTGTGCATGTGCTGACATCAGAGAGAGGTCCTGCGCAGGACACTGAGAGGGGCCAGCAGCTGGGGAGAGCCGGGCCCGGTTGCCGGACGCACCAAGAGTTTAGAAAATGCCGAAGAGTGATCGACAGTATCAAAAGCAGTAGAGAGACAGTAGTATTTTGAGAAGTACCCAACTCCTCTTTGATTTGACCATGACATGACCTACATGGGTGTGTCCTGACAGTCATCTATTATACCTATTTTGATTGGGGGTGATTGAGAATGTGGCAGATACTTTGTATCAAAGTTTCTTCATCTCCCACCACATAAATGCGTGGTCGATAGTGACCCACTGTGACAGGGTGAAGTCAGGTACTGATAATTATGTCTGGGAGACATACATCTGAGTCCTTCATCAAGCACTCAGAAGGTTAACCCAGTAAGAATACTTGGGCAATCAGGAAGTAAGCTGAGACAGCTGACAACCAGCTTGATAAGGAGGCTACTGCTTGTAGTAGGTGGCTGACTCAGACTACAGAGCTGTCCTGTGCAAGTGCCTATCCAGAAGGATTTTCTAAACTCTCTCTAGGGACAGAGATTCCCAAACAAAGATACAGTAAGGACTTTAATATTGTTCCTTAACTATTGTGGTATATGTTTAGGGGTTGGGAACTGGACAAAGCCAGCCAGATAGGGCATTGGATGTTTGGCAAGATTTCCCTATGTGGCGTAGGCGTTCTTTTTATGAGTTTTGTTTTGCCTTAAAGTGTAAGGGTTTTGCCCAAATGTTTATTTGTGTTGTGGAGAAATAAAACCACTCAACATTTGGTTTACCCTGAAACTGCACGTGTGGACTATTGTCTGACTTCGCCTACAGGCTGTCCTGTCACACCCACCTATTATTTTTCATCTCTGTTCGTTACACGTACTTACTAAAAAGAAAGGGCCCTATAATAAACTGTCCCTCGTTTCCAGATTTTAATTGATAAACAGCGTTCTCATTGATTTTTTTTGTGTTTTTATTTATTTATTTATAACAATGAGGTACCTTTTTGTTAAGTTTTTGTAGCATTAACCCTTTGCGGTCCAATTAATTTTTACTAAATGCGCCAGCAGGTCTAATTAAATTTTCGGGAAAAACCCCCCACATATAGCTCAATCCCGTTATAGCGCGCGCAGAGTCGCACCCTGCGCGCGCAGAGTCGCACCCTGCGCGCGCAGAGTCGCACCCTGCGCGCGCAGAGTCGCACCGCACACTACACTACACTCCCCACCCCCTACACCTACCGCTGTCAGCTGCTGGGGCATCGTTGGGCTGCCTGCGGGGATCGGTGCGGGGTGGGTTGGGGAAATCAGTGCCGGTCTGGGGGGGGGGGGGAGGAAATCGGTGCAGGGCTGGGGGGGGGGGGGGAAATCGGTGCAGGGCTGGGGGGGGGGGGAAATCGGTGCAGGGCTGGGGGGGGGGGGAAATCGGTGCAGGGCTGGGGGGGGGGGAAATCGGTGCAGGGCTGGGGGGGGGGGGGAAATCGGTGCAGGGCTGGGGGGGGGGGGATATCAGTGCCGGGCTGGGGGGGAAATCAGTGCTGGGCTGGGGGGGATCGGTGCACGGCTGCTGCTGGGAAGCTGTGCCGGGGTTTGGGGGGAGGGGCTGGGGAAATCGGTGCCGGGATCGGTGCGGAGCTGGGGGGAGGGACGACTGGTGCTGGGATCGGTGCTGGGCTGAGGTGCGGAGCTGGGGGGGGGGGGGATTTGGTGCGGGGCTGGATTTGGGTGGGGGAGGGTCAATGCGGCTGCTGGGAGAAGTGTGCGGCTGCCAGCGCCACACTCCAGCTACTCCAGCTCTTCCCCTCTCCTCCCTCCTCTGATCCGACATTCGACCACAAGCAGGAAAATATTTTGTCGGCTATATTCCAACATTTGACCGGGAAGGGCCAAATTACATTTTATCCAACTACTGGTATGTTGAGTATGTCTTTATTTATTTTCCTGGCATATGAAATAAAAATATTGAAATGGTACTGTTACGTCATGTATAAAATCGATATGGGGTTATTGGGGACCTTGCTGGTCCCTTAGAGGTGATTAAGGTACAAAAAGGTTAAAAACCCCTGGCATACTGTATATAAACACAGAAAAATACTAACCGTTCAACCTCAGTAAACAAGTAACTGTGAAGTATCCAGATCTATGGGGTGCATGGGGTGATAGAATACTGATATTTACAAGGTGATCCAAGAGGGATAAAAAAAAAAAAAAAACATCCAACATTACTTGAAGACTATCTGTCTGCTTTATTGCATTAGAATTTTTTTGGCTGATCACCGTGTAAATTTTATTTATTTAATTTATAAAATGTTTTACCAGCAAGTAATACATTGAGTTACCTATCGTTTTCAAGTATGTCCTGGGCATAGAGTTAAGATGAGAAATAATACATGATTACAAATATAGTTACATAAGTGAACAGGGTATACATTGTATACAAGACATTGCATGCACAGTTAAAGATAATATATATTATAGGCGTATGTAACAGTTACAGACCAGATTCAAATGTGAGACAGCTTTAGTTTTGAAAGGACTTAAACTGACGGTGGCTGTGA
Source organism: Ascaphus truei (assembly GCF_040206685.1). Taxonomy (NCBI): domain Eukaryota; kingdom Metazoa; phylum Chordata; class Amphibia; order Anura; family Ascaphidae; genus Ascaphus; species Ascaphus truei. The sequence continues at coordinate 449,516,818 of NC_134484.1, forward strand.
GAGTCTCCGGTAGGTTGTCCCAGTTTTGGGGTGCACGGTAAGAGGAGGAGAAGCGGCCGGATACTTTGCTGAACCTTGGGACCTTGAACAGTCTTTGAGTCAGATCTCAGATAATAAGTGCTGCATGTGGTAGGGGTGAGGAGCTTGTTCAGATAGAGGATTGCTTGCCCAGAAAGTATCATGAAGCCCGGGCATAGGTAGATGTTTAGCCTTACAACTTAGTGTACAAAGATTCATGTCGGAGACTCACATTAGGTTCATCTTGGGGATACACGTGTGTTTGTAGTAAACCTTACATGTTCTCCTCATGATCCTCTGGGAGAACCTGGTACAAAGCATTTGAGGTACCCGTTCAAGGCTTAATTTCAAACTACATAATATTTGTTTTATTTCATAAACTGGTCTTATTTTACTGTGATGTTACTTTTTAATTTTTTGTATAGCACCAACTCTTTGTTATATTAAATCGGTACTGTTTGAGTTTTAATAAAACTTGTGTACCCTTGAAGTGACTGTCCTCATGTTGGGACATGTTTCACCACCCTGTTTTGTTAAATTGAGATGTTTGTTAAATGTGTGCATTTTCCTGGGAACAAAGAATATTAACGAGTCCTTGGGTTTAATCCTTAAATTAATCCTGGTGTAGCAGCGCAATTGGGGTGTTGAGGTTTTTGGGGTGTGCAGTGCCCTGTGGAGAAATGAGACAACGAAGCGGCCAAATTAACCCTTTTCACACAAACTGGCCTTAAAGAAAAACCCCACACCGCCACGTAATTTGAAACAAGCCTCCAGCGTGAGGGGGAACATATTGAGGGGTAGGTATTTTACTGGTTGTATTATAATCACAAGTACCTTTCAGTGCCCCTGATAAAACAACAGTTTTTGGAGAGCAAAGTGATCAACCTCCTATGTGAAATATCTAATGTTTTCTCTGCAGGCAAAATATTTTATGATGCAACAAAACTATTCCGGAGCACTGGAAATCATAAATCAAATAATAGTCAGTTTCCCTACATTCATACCAGCACTTACTCTCAAGATGATGCTCTTTTTAGCACAGCAAAACTGGGATCAAACTCTTGAAACAGCACAGAGGTAAGGAAGGAAACCAAATATACAGCTCAAAAAGTGAATTGATGGAACCCTCTCCTGCATCTCTTTTTCTGCCATCATTGAAGGGTCACACAGAGGTTTTAGGATTAACACATGTATATATTTTCATACATAGAGCCACCAATGCATGCTGGGGTTTATAAAAGAATACATGACAGGGAATTAATTCACAACTAGCTGAAAGTACCCCGCATTGCTCGGGATTTCAAAGAAACCAAAAAATACGGGGATTTATAAATGGATAATGACATTTTTTTTTAGTTTCTTAATGCAAAACTCCCTGCTAAAAACAACAACTCCACTCATCATAGTGTCATTGCCTCCGAGGTCCTGAAGTGTTGGATCGAGAGCCTGTAATGCATGTATGTGGGACATTGTACTTGCATCCCAAATAATGATCTCGCACGCTTGAAGCACTTTGGCTGCTTCTGTATTTTTGCTAATGTTACAAATTGGATTTTCAGAGTGAAAAGATTAAGTGATAGCTTGAGGGTTATGTGATTGGATACAATTCACTGATGACAGTAACCCAACAGACAGAAAGCTGCTCCTCGATCTCAGGAACCGTCATACAAAATGTGGATACAATATCTTAAGAGGTGTCCAAATGCATAGTGAACAGATACAAACTTTCCAAAATATATAGTAGATGAGTGCAAACAAAATCGGACACTAAGAAAGGAGATCCCTGCCCCCAGAGATACAGCATACAATTAATCTATCGTCTTGTATTACATTATCTTGATAATGTGGCAGCAATGAAACAAATACGTCATACTGTGTAGTGTTTATTTTGTGTGCGCGCTGGTTTGCAAGATTTTTAAAATGTTGTTCACACCCACGTCCTCTCAAATTTTGTATCTTGAATAAGTAATAAAATAAAGAAGAGCCCACCGCACTAGTATTCCAATTGAAAATAAAAGTCTGGCATTTATTCTAAAAATAAGCAACGTTTCAGGTCGCAATGACCCTTTCTCAAGCTTGCAAAAGGGTCATTGTGACCTGAAACGTTGCTTATTTTTGGAATAAATGCCAGTCTTTTATTTTCAATTGGAATATTAGTGCTGTGGGCACTTCTTTTATTACCTGTTACTTTGGAATTGCAACAGTTGAATCGGACCACTCTCCTAAAATATAGTCCTGGAATATATAATAGCAGGTGCATAGGGGTATGCTATATCAATATACAGATTTGATCCAAGAGTAAAAAAGAAACCCCATTAAATGCCATCTATGCCAATGTAAATGTTTATTTATGGCAAACAGTGAACCCATCGCTTAATACCTCCGTCTGGTTAATCTCTTAACCATAGTAGGATCAGTAATAATGAACAAAAACAACATTTTATTACATCAATATAAAATTTACAAAATTACAATAACTATTAAAAGATTAATAAAATTCCCCATAGTAAAGTAGAATGTAGAAAACTGCTTGTTAGATAGGTCGTCTTGTATAATACAGATAGATATCTACATTACATGGTCGTGTATAAATTGCTGTGCATTCACACCTAGATCTGTTAACCAATTGGAAATGTGACCCTGTATGCACGATGTGTATAAGTAACGATCAATGGCTGTCTAATGTTAGCAGCACAGTATAATTAGAACTTACACCCTGAAGGGTAGAAGAAACGTTACCTGTATATAATAAACACTAATGGTTGATGCTCAAAATAGTAATACAGGTACATTGTGGTAACAGGAAGTAATGTGGCTAATATGGAGATATGTTATCCCCTATGAAATATACTCAATAATGGATGCCACTAATGATTCATTATAGTTATAGGGCATCTATGCAGTCAGCATCTATAGCAGGAGGTGGGCAACCTATTTGTCAATATAAATAGCCACACCATGCTTTTCGTTCACTTGCATCACTACAAATTTTAGCTACCATAAAAAAATAAATAACAGTTCAAGGTCGGATCTACAGTAGACTCCAACTGAAGGCAGATGGGAGTATTGGATGGCTGTGTTGCGTCAATGACTCATTCAGAAAGCGCAAACCAGCACACGCCGGTCAGGAAAAAGTTTTACTGTGGGAGCTGACAAACTAATTCGCCACACTTTCATGGCCAATTCGCCACTTGTGGCGATTGGTGACAGGGTTGCCCACCTCGGATCTATAGGGTAGTAGCTACTCATCTCCTACTGTGTCAAGCTTAGGCCAGGGCCATGGGGCCTTCGCCCGCGCTGAGGCGTGCGGAGGCTGTGGGAAAGCGGGTGCTTTCCCTGGCCCTGGTTGACAGGCCGTGGGGGGCGTGCCTAGGGGCGCCAAAGAGCTGGTTCGCCCTCATTGGACTCATCCTTTTAATCGTCCTGTGTCAGACCATTGCTTGTAGTGTAGTAAGAAAACGCATAGTGTAGCAAGCGTGTCTCATACTGTTATGGCTATATAGTATCAGTAAGGCAGATAGAATTTTGTAACTGTCTGCAATTTATTTCTTACTTTGTTTTGCTCAATGAATGATCCTGGTAAAAAAAGGTGTAAATAACCTGGTCTCCTGTGACAACCACCTGTGCTGAAGCAGGGATATCCTGACCTGTTGGTGGCCCTTGAGGACTGGAGTTGCCCACCCCTGACCTAGAGCCTTTGTTCGAGTGTATTTTTTCTACTTTTAAAATCGTTTTTTGGTCTCTTTTTACAAATAGCAAGTTTTCTACCATTATGTAAAAATTCACTGAAGCCAGTTCTACTATTCTTTGCATGTATCTTGAATAACTCATGTTTTATGAACATAATGTTTACTCAGATTTCAAAATAGAGGTAGAGTACAACAGCAATTGTGACGCGCAACAAACACTAGAATTGTTTCAGTTTTCTTTGTGCGATATTGCGCCAAGGCCTTTGCGCCAATCTTTGCCTACATGTGCCTTGGAGCCTCAATAGGAAGAGTTAGGCCGCGGTCCCGCTGCATCCGACGGCGCGCGCGGCCGCGTCACTCACCTGCCCATGACTTAGGCTGCATCCATAGACACGGCAGCCGTGCAGAGGCGCATGGAGGCTGAGGGAAAGCGAGTGCTTTCCCTGGCCTTAGTACGCCCGCCGTCTGGGGGCGTGACTATGGGCGGGCCAGTGACATTACGAAGCTGTTTCGCCCTCATTGGGCAAACCGCTCGAGAAATCAGTTTTAACTGATTTCTCGTGCATCGCACACCCCCTCACACTTTTGCGCGCCGTATGACGCGATCACTGCCTTTAGGCAGTCTGATCGCTCAGCGTGCGTCCGCACAGTCTGCCTATCTATGGACGCAGCCCAAGGGATAAGTTGCATGACTCATATTGACATATACTGATGTCTGTGTCTTCGTGTTCTTTTTACACTTTCTGGAGAAAATAAAAGTTGGCAAAAGGTAGCCGAAACATCGTTGTTTAATAATCTACAGCAGAAGTAAGAAATGTGAGCAAGCTTGTTACAGGTGTTGAATCTTACAGGAGTAGTATGTAGAAGTGTGTTTAAATAGGCACACACTAATGACGCATAACCCCAATGTTTCCTTATTGCAGAATCTTAATGAAGGATGTGACCAACATTGATGCTCTTCAAATCATTGCCCTTCATAGTGTCACAAGAGAAGGAGATTTATCTAAGGTGAGTGGTATGTCAATAAAATATATATTTTTATACCCTAATGTTAGCCCTAGAAAGCCCATGGAAAACCTCACTACTTGAACCCCTGGTGATGCCGTGAGTCAGGTGGAACCTAGTGGGCCCAAAATCCAAAAAAGGAAACGGGAGGGGAGGGAGGTGGGCCCGAGTCTGTGATACATACCCCTAGAATAATATACGCCCTGTAGCACAGTCCAGTTGCTAATACCAACACAATCACAAATGTAACGAATAATAAATACAAATCGCAAGAGCAACTGAAATAGTAGCAATAAACTTCTTAGTATAGCATGCAACAGAGTCTGATGGGGAGTATATATTCAGGGAGGTGTTAAAGGTATCCCCAGATATGCAAAAAGAGGGCCAAGACAGATCGGGCGACTGTAAAAACAGGGCAAACAGTCACCAGTGTCCGATGCATAGGCAAGTCTCACTGCATCCAATAGTACATTGATCAGGGAGTTTCACGTACTCATGAGTGGTGCACTGGTCGCAGAGGGGAAAGACAGCTGATTAAATCCATAGCTGATCAGTCACGCCAGAGACAATAGTAGGAGAATCATCTTCTCATAAAACCAAAGTGAAACTGCTCTTATTGAGATGTGTGGCTGGACCGCTGTGCAGGAATCCTAGCAGTGCTCACATCCATCAGCAGCAGCATCAGGGCTGCCGACAGCCGAGACAGGTGGGGGTTCCAGCCCGACCTCTGGCCAGGCCAGGCTGGCGGTCATCTCGTGGCCTGGCCCTGGCTCTCACTCAGCTGCAGGCCTCCTTACTGTCCCACGCCGGCCTCCCCATCATGCCAGCGCGGTGGAAGGTGAGCCAAGCTCACTTCCGGCACGCTGAAGTCAGAGAGGCCCGTCGCGCACCGGCGTTGGAAGCTTGGGGTGGCAGAGGGAGGAAGAGGCTTGCAGCTGAGGGAGAGCCGGGCCCCGGTCGCGAGAGGACAGGCAGCCGGGCCTGGCCCAACTTGCAGCGCCGGCCAGGCCCCCCTGCAGACACTGGGCCCGGCCTGAGACCATCCAAATGGTAAGTGTATATTTTTAATATGGTGGGGTGGGGATAGAGAGAGATATAAAAAAAGATTTATGTGGGGGGGGGGGTTGTATTTTCTATATGTGTTTGAGGGGGTATTTTTTATATGTATTTGGGGGGGAATGAATTTTTAATATGTAGTGGGGTGTTGGTGTATTTTTATTATGTATTGGGGTGGGGTTATATGTATTTAGGGGGTGGAGTTTTTTGGTATGCATTTTGTGAGGGACGATTGAGTGAGAGTGGGTTAATTGACAGAAGGTGGGGCGAGTGAGAGGAGAGAGGGGGGAATAAGAGTGAGACAGGAGAAATACATGCGAGGAGGGGGGTGAGGAAGAGGGAGTTAGAGGGGAGAGAAATACATTGCGAAAGGGGGAAATAGAGGGGACACATGAGGTGTGAAATGGCAAGGGGGCTCACAATACCACCGACGAGGGGCGGGGCCCCAGACCCAACTCTAGTCCTGGGCCCCGGGAAATCTGTCTGCGGCCCTGAGCAGCATGCACAGTGGAGTGTAGAGATCGCAGGGGAGAATAGCCACCGCAGAGCTGTCGCAGCATCAAAGGAATCCCAGTAGCACTCACATCCCTAGTCAGCAGCATGCATTGTAGAGTGTGGAGATCTGGAAGTCGACGGGGGGAGAAGAGATAATAGCCAGCTGATCCTAACAGTGTGTTTGTATATATATATATAGTGGTGAGAGAACGTTTGTGAACCCCTTAGGATTTTCACATATTTTAAACCTAAAATGTTATTAGATCTTAATCTGATGGGCAGCAATGTTTTTTTTTTCCGATAAAACAAGGGTCTACCTTACTTTTGCACATACCCTGAATCTTAATTACACATTACACATTGTTGGTCTAATTCATACATCATTTTATTTCAAAATACATGGAATTTGTTAATATAAACCGTATTGAATATTTAAGAAAAGACTGGTTTTGATTAAATTAGATGATCATGGAAAAACTATGGAATTTTCATAATTATCATTCGGGTTCACAAACACATAATTGCAGCATATAATAAACATACAAAGCAGACATAAAATCCTAGCAAGCTCATCTGAGCTCTAACTATGCAGGTTATACCCTATCTGCAGTTGGGTGGCTTGCCTACTTCTCATCTAAATAAACATGGTATGGCACAAAAAAACAACAACTTTACCTTGCAGTATTCAGCCGTCAGCCCAGGCTCCAGGCTCTTAAGCGGAGGGGGGGAGGAGGAGGAGAAGAAGAAAAAAAAAAGCTCTAGTAAGATAGCACAAGGCAGCTTTAAATACTGTACCTGCCTCTCTAACTATCAGACCAGGTGAGAGAAACCGGAGCTCAGCACATACCCACAAACTCTGGCCTAGATTCCTCACCTATTCGTTTCAGCTATCCTGAAACTGCGGAGTGGAGCAATGGCCCAACCTCCCCTCCGAATGCTTCCCTCAGGGACCCCTTAACACAAATACACTTAGTGATCTGCTCATTTATATTGATATCACAGCCCTGGGGCTGTCACAAAAAAAAAAAAAATATATATATATATACATATATATATATATATATATGCAAATATAGCTGTATGCTTGTGACGATAGCTTCCACAGGCTTATTAATATTACACAAAAATAATTGGGTTTGAACTGAACGAGGCTTAAGATATAATAAATTGTATTTATTCCTTAGAATAAAGGTGAACACAACAGATAATACAGTAACAAACAAGAAGTACACTTACTTAAGGGTTGGGGAATGAGAAGTATGATGTAGCATTTCTTTCAGCAGTGAGGAAATCATTCAGGTGATATCAGGTAACCATATCAGCAAACGAAGACAAAGGATATATGGGTGGACAGCCGTTTATAAACCATTCTCCTTCTATTCTTAACCTTAAGCACAGGGGATTGGTTTACAATTACCTCCAGCCACTCACTAACGTGGGAAAGCATTCTGACCCATGCCCCCCTGCTAGTTGGCACATGGGCAGTAGAACTCTGGGGGTCTCATTTCTGAAGCCCCACATTTACGTCAGGAATGCCAGAAAGTCTACTATTTGGAGTTCTGGCAGGAAAACCTTTGTTGAAAGGTGTTAACTGGAACACTTAAGACCTGCCCTGGTTTGGGCTTCGGATAAACAGTGAGGGTGATAAAACTCTTTGAACAGCACTTAAATCCTAGACATAGCGGCGTCCCCAGGGCCATCTGCTACCTTATGGCCCAAAAGAATTTCCTTTTGAACTTATCCCTACCTTAGGATACACTATTAAGCATAAAACATAAACGTATTAAAATATCCGGTTCCGTTAGGTTTAGCAGGTCCAAACTTCCCAGTTCGCATTGCCAGAACTGGGACACCATATGGTCAAAAAAGCGACTTGCTACGACCTAAGAAACCGGAGTTACACAAATGCACATTAAATCATTTTAATACAAAAATCTCCATTGAGAAAGAAATCTCAGCTTTTCACTAAATCCCCATTGAAAACAACGGGCAGCTCCGCCATAGACTTTCAATGGTAAATCGCCGCCATTGAAGTCAATGGGGGTTTTCTGCCATTGAAGTCTATGGGAAAAGTCCCGAACTTCAAGGGGGTCCATACTCCGTCGGGTTGGTCCAAGCGGGTCAAGGATGGTTCTGCAGCGATGCCGGAGCAGTGGCTACAGATACCCCAAACCCTGATCCGCTGAACCCTCCGGAACCGGAGATATGGATTCCTAAAATTCAGCATTTCTCACTTAGTCATTTTTCTGAGCCGTTTCTGCCGCCGCCGGCAAAGCCTATGGCGCGACCCGCTCTATCTGGTTCGACCCTTATGGGGGGTCCAGGATTCGGGGACCCGGTGGTGGTCGAGTGGGGGGACGCTTAGGAACTAGGGGCAAAAATAATTTTATCCCTAGGTGCCCTAGAACAGTTTATTTCCCCGCTAATTGACGTTGAACTTGACCCAGTGATTTTAGCTCTTTTGAAAGACATTGTATCCGCTTTGCGGTTTGCGGTCTGGACGGCAGCCAACTAGGTTACCTCGAGGCATCTCCATTGAAGTCAATGAGCCCATTGACTTTCAATGGGAAACCGCCGCTCTCCCTCTCGGACGCCACCTGCTGGTCACTACAGGAAACAGGACGAAAACAGCACAAATTCCTATTGAAATGCATTGAGCCCTAATGGCGGCCAATGGGGACCTGCAAAATGGTGCCTGAAAAGGCGGGAAAACTACACAAAGAGCTATAATCATTAAAGAATTATTAACCCTTGTGCTCCCGGATGGATTCTAGTGTGTGTGTGATGCAAACACTGAGTAACCAGACATTACAATGGAACAGGGGAAATACATTTACATGTCATAACAAGGGTTACATCACATTTCTGGACCTCAGCCCAGTTAACCCCTTGTCTCCCTGGTGCGGTCAGGGGTGGCCAAATGGGGTGCAACCCCTTTAATACCGGGCCACCCCCTCTCTCCCTCTACACCTCCCCTTCTTAATGCGTGTCCTGTGGCCCACTGGCCCTGACGGGGAGTGGGGCACTGCTGGCACCATTAATGAATTCAGTCTCAGAGGGATAGTCCTGGCGTGAAAGCCCATCAGCATTGCTGTTTTCACTGCCCTTTTTGTGCTGAATGGTGAATTCAAATTCTTGCAAAGCCAAGCTCCATCTCAGCAGTTTGGCATTTTCCCCTGATACCCTCTGTAGCCAGCTCAGGGGATTGTGGTTGGTAATGACCGTGAAAGCCCTCCCATAGACATAGGGCTGGAGCTTTTTGAGTGCCCACACAATGGCCAAGCACTCCTTTTCAATGGTGGCATATGCCACCTCCCTGGGGAGCAGTTTGCGACTGAGATACACCACAGGGTGCTCTTTGCCGTCGTCCCCCACCTGGCTCAACACAGCCCCCACACCAAAGTCAGAGGCATCAGTCTGAATAAGAAAATGCTTGGTATAATCTGGGGCAGCCAGGATGGGGGCCTCAGCAAGCGCAGCTTTCAGTGCCTGGAAAGCAGTTTCACAGGCAGGAGACCAGGTAACAAGCACAGGCAGTTGCTTCTTAGTCAGATCAGTCAGGGGTTTGGCCACGGCGCTGTACTGTGGGACAAATTTCCTGTAGTACCCTGCGGTGCCCAAAAAGGCCATGACCTGTTTCTTGGTTTTTGGAACAGGCCACTGAACTATGGCTTCTACCTTGGCTGGCTCTGGCTTGAGATGCCCTCCACCCACCCTGTGCCCTAAGTACAGGACTTCTGCCATCCCTACCATACACTTAGTGGGTTTTAAGGTAAGCCCAGCCTCCCTGATTCTATCCAGCACCGCAGCTACATGTCCTATGTGGGATTCCCAGGAATTACTAAAGACAGCAATGTCATCTAAGTAAGCCCTGGCATAGCTCTGCATCCCTTCCAGTAACCTTTTGACCAGGCGTTGGAAGGTAGCCGGGGCATTCTTCATCCCAAATGGCATCACCAAAAACTCATAGAGGCCACTTGGAGTGATGAATGCTGACTTCTCCCTAGCCTCCAGGGTCAGGGGAATCTGCCAGTAGCCTTTGCTCAGATCCATGGTGGTCAGATACTTTGCCCCCGCGAGTTCATCTAGTAACTCATCCATGCGGGGCATGGGGTAAGCATCTGACACCGTCCCAGCGTTGAGCAACCGGTAGTCCACACAAAACCGGGTGGTTTTGTCCTTCTTAGGCACTAGGACTACTGGACTTGCCCAAGGGCTCTGGGACGGAGTAATTACCCCTAGGGTCAGCATCTCCTCAATCTCTCTCTCCATACTTGTCTTGACCTCTGCTGACACTCTATAAGCGTGCTTATGCAGAGGCTGCAGGTCCCCTGTGTGTACTGGGTGTTTGGTGAGATGTGTGGTCCCTGGCATGTCAGTGAAGAGGGCGCTATACTGAGCTAGCATGTCCCTGGCTTCTCCCTTCTGCCTAGCACTCAACTGTGCCCCGATCTCTACCTGCTCAACAGTGTTTCCTTGCTTTGCCTCCCCTAGGAGATCAGGCAGAGCATTGCTCGCCGGATCCTCCAGCAGTGGGCTACAAATGGCCATTACTGCTCCCATACTCGGTGCTCGGTATTCCTTTAACATATTAATGTGATATGTCTTGTGCCTCTCAGGCGCTACCTGTACAACATAGTTGCACTCATTCACCTTTCGGATGACCGAATACGGTCCCGACCAGGCAGCCATTAACTTGTTCTCCCGAGTGGGTTTGAGAACAAGCACCTGCTGTCCTGGGATGAACTCTCTGCTACGGGCCTGCTGGTCATACCATTGCTTCTGCTTGGTCTGAGCAGCCCTGAGGTGGTCCTGGGCCACCCCCATAAGCATCTCTAACCGGTCTCTGAGATCTACCACATACTGGATCACTGAAGCATCAGTAGCGGTAGTCTCCCCCTCCCATCCCTCACGGAAGAGGTCCAGAGGTCCACGTACCCTGCGGCCATATAGTAGCTCGAAGGGGGAGAAGCCTGTAGATTCTTGCGGTACCTCTCGGTAGGCAAACAGCAAGTGCTGCAGGTGAATCTCCCAGTCTTTCCCCTCCGCCTCTATAAAGGTCCAAAGCATCTGCTTCAGGGTACCATTAAACCTCTCACATAATCCGTTTGTTTGGGGATGGTAAGGGGTAGTGCGCTGGTGCTGTACACCGCAGGCATCCCAGAGACAATGTAACAGTTCACTCATGAACTGCGACCCCTGATCAGTTAGGATCTTACTAGGGAAACCTACCCTAGCAAAAATGTTCAGCAAAGCTGCTGCCACTGTCTTGGCACTTATGGTGCCCAGCGCTACCGCCTCAGGGTACCGGGTGGCAAAATCCACCACCGTGAGGATGTAGCGCTTCCCTGACCTGCTAGGAATCATGAGGGGTCCTATCAGGTCCATCGCTACCTTCTGGAAGGGTTCCCCTATTATCGGTAGGGGTCTCAGGGGTGCCTTCACACGGTCGCCCGCCTTACCTACTCGCTGGCAGGTATCACAGGAGCGGCAGAAATCAGCCGCATCCCTGGATGCCCCCGGCCAGAAGTAACGCTGCAATAACCGGGCTCGCGTTCTGGTGACCCCCTGATGTCCCGCTAACGGAATAGAGTGAGCTACCCGTAACAATTGCTGTCGGTACCCCTGGGGTACTACTAGCTGTCGCTTACCGGTCAATCCCTTCTCTATTCCCGGGTTCCCTTCTTCTCTGTATAGGAGTCCCTTATGCCATAGGCAGCGCTCAGTGCCCTCCCCTGCCTGAGATTCGGACGCCCGAAGTCTCACGCCGGCCAGGGTAGGGTCTGCCTTCACTGCCTCCCTAAACTGGGCTCCTAAATCTGGCCCCCCCCCAGTCATGTCATTGTCAGGGGAAAGGGACACGGTAAGGGGGAACAGTAAGTCAGCCTGTGGTTGCAACTGATCCTGGCTTACCTCCCTGGGCTCCTCTGTGCCCTCCGCTAACGTTGGTCCCAAAGGCTGGGGGACTGGGGTGGCCACCGCCGGCATTGCCGCGGTCTGGCTCCGGGTAACCGCCGCCACTGCAGCGGGCTGGGGCACACGGTCGTAGGTGCAGGTCATCGGTCCCAGGTCATTGCCCAAAAGAATTTCAGCATCCAAACCTGGTAAAACCCCCACCTCCCGCACACCCTTGCCCACCCCCCAATCCAAAAAAATGCGGGCCACCTGCAGGAAACGTGGCTCTCCGTCAGCCACAGTGATCTGCATCCCAGGGCCTGGGATCAATTCCTCTGGCCGGACCATATCAGGTCGGACCAGGGTCACTGCAGCTCCTGAATCAAGTAAGCCAACTGCTTGCCGGTCACCGACTGTGACCGGGGTGAGATGCTTGCTCCTGCCGTCTGTCTGCTGCAGGTCTGCGCTGTGATGTTCTCCGCTCCTGGCTGTAGGCACTGAAGAAACCGGGGTAGGGGTGACATGGGACGTCTCGCTGGGAGTTGTTTCCATGACCGGTCCTGGTTCTTTGGTGGAAGCCACCCGCACGCGGGCTACCGGCTTTGCAGCTGGGGTGCGTTGCCCTCGGTAGGGTCCATTGGAACGCAGGGGTTCCGGGCAATCTGGTCTAAGGTGACCAGTGCTGTTGCAATTGTAGCACCGGCGCTCATGCCGGAGCTCTCCCGCCTTCTGTGACCCGCTGCCCGCAGGCGGCTTTTGGGTCCACTGGGGGGTACTCACAGCTTTCTTGGCCGGCGCCGGTGGGGTTACCGCTTTGGCTGGTACCTTGGCGGTCATCTGGGACCGGCTGACCACATAGTCATCTGCCATCCTCGCCGCCTCGGTGTAGGTCTTGGGCTTTTTATCATACACAAAAGCCCTCACCGCCGGCGGGCACTGCTGCATGAGCTGCTCCTGAAAGATGAGGTCCAGCAGGCGTTGGTAAGTCTTGGCCTCAGAGCCCTCCACCCAGTGTAACCCGTACAAAGCCATGCGGGTCACATAAGTGACATAGGTCTCCTGAGGGTGCCTCTCCTCCAGCCGGAACTTACCCTGGTAAGCTTCAGGGGTAAAACCGTGCTGAAACAGCAGAAGTTCTTTCAGGTGGTCATAGTCATCAGCAAACTCATCTGGAAGCGCCATCAAGGTCTGCTTAGCCAAGCCGGAGAGTAGCGGGTCCAGGCGTGCAACCCTATGCTGGGGAAGCACCCCGTACCGCCGGCACTGCGTTTCAAAGTTCCTTAGAAACATGTCAATCTGATCAGTGCCCTCCACATACTTGGTGAGGCTGTGCTTGTCCAGTTGAAGTCCATCTTTGGGGGGTCGGACCGGGGGGCAATAAGCGGGTCTGTTCACTGCCATAGAGATAAACTGTAGCCGCTCCTCCGGTGTCCCTCGGTCTCCCCACGCTGTTATCAGTGCCAGCATTTCAGGGGTAAAGGGACTGGTAGCCGCAGCTACCCGTGCCCCTCCTGCTGCACTTGTCCTGGGAGGTGCACTTGGTCCCTCCCCGGGATCCTGCCAGCCCGGCACTGGGTTCAGTCCCTGATCTCCGGGCGGCTGTAAAAGGGCAAGCTGAGCTACTTCCAGGACCTCTGGATGCTCAGCTTCATATGCGGTGACTGCAACAACCATGTCCTCGACCTCCTGGTCCACATATTCCATTCCATAGGCACGGCACTTGTCTCTTAGCTGATTTCTAGTTCTCAGGTAATAGAGGTTCTCCGCTTCACTCATGGCTCTGAGTTCTGGGTCGCAGCAGTGAGGTGGTGTGACAACTTGCGTTACTTGTTGCACTACTGTGTGTTCAATATCTTTAGTCCCAGGAACCTGCAATTACCATCAAGTTCCCACTGGATCACAGTACCCCGCAGAATACTGTAATCCAGGTCCAGTTCAGTCCCGCCAGCTGCCACCAGTTATATTAATACGCCTGTGACGATAGCTTCCACAGGCTTATTAATATTACACAAAAATAATTGGGTTTGAACTGAACGAGGCTTAAGATATAATAAATTGTATTTATTCCTTAGAATAAAGGTGAACACAACAGATAATACAGTAACAAACAAGAAGTACACTTACTTAAGGGTTGGGGAATGAGAAGTATGATGTAGCATTTCTTTCAGCAGTGAGGAAATCATTCAGGTGATATCAGGTAACCATATCAGCAAACGAAGACAAAGGATATATGGGTGGACAGCCGTTTATAAACCATTCTCCTTCTATTCTTAACCTTAAGCACAGGGGATTGGTTTACAATTACCTCCAGCCACTCACTAACGTGGGAAAGCATTCTGACCCATGCCCCCCTGCTAGTTGGCACATGGGCAGTAGAACTCTGGGGGTCTCATTTCTGAAGCCCCACATTTACGTCAGGAATGCCAGAAAGTCTACTATTTGGAGTTCTGGCAGGAAAACCTTTGTTGAAAGGTGTTAACTGGAACACTTAAGACCTGCCCTGGTTTGGGCTTCGGATAAACAGTGAGGGTGATAAAACTCTTTGAACAGCACTTAAATCCTAGACATAGCGGCGTCCCCAGGGCCATCTGCTACCTTATGGCCCAAAAGAATTTCCTTTTGAACTTATCCCTACCTTAGGATACACTATTAAGCATAAAACATAAACGTATTAAAATATCCGGTTCCGTTAGGTTTAGCAGGTCCAAACTTCCCAGTTCGCATTGCCAGAACTGGGACACCATATGGTCAAAAAAGCGACTTGCTACGACCTAAGAAACCGGAGTTACACAAATGCACATTAAATCATTTTAATACAAAAATCTCCATTGAAAAAGAAATCTCAGCTTTTCACTAAATCCCCATTGAAAACAACGGGCAGCTCCGCCATAGACTTTCAATGGTAAATCGCCGCCATTGAAGTCAATGGGGGTTTTCTGCCATTGAAGTCTATGGGAAAAGTCCCGAACTTCAAGGGGGTCCATACTCCGTCGGGTTGGTCCAAGCGGGTCAAGGATGGTTCTGCAGCGATGCCGGAGCAGTGGCTACAGATACCCCAAACCCTGATCCGCTGAACCCTCCGGAACCGGAGATATGGATTCCTAAAATTCAGCATTTCTCACTTAGTCATTTTTCTGAGCCGTTTCTGCCGCCGCCGGCAAAGCCTATGGCGCGACCCGCTCTATCTGGTTCGACCCTTATGGGGGGTCCAGGATTCGGGGACCCGGTGGTGGTCGAGTGGGGGGACGCTTAGGAACTAGGGGCAAAAATAATTTTATCCCTAGGTGCCCTAGAACAGTTTATTTCCCCGCTAATTGACGTTGAACTTGACCCAGTGATTTTAGCTCTTTTGAAAGACATTGTATCCGCTTTGCGGTTTGCGGTCTGGACGGCAGCCAACTAGGTTACCTCGAGGCATCTCCATTGAAGTCAATGAGCCCATTGACTTTCAATGGGAAACCGCCGCTCTCCCTCTCGGACGCCACCTGCTGGTCACTACAGGAAACAGGACGAAAACAGCACAAATTCCTATTGAAATGCATTGAGCCCTAATGGCGGCCAATGGGGACCTGCAAAATGGTGCCTGAAAAGGCGGGAAAACTACACAAAGAGCTATAATCATTAAAGAATTATTAACCCTTGTGCTCCCGGATGGATTCTAGTGTGTGTGTGATGCAAACACTGAGTAACCAGACATTACAATGGAACAGGGGAAATACATTTACATGTCATAACAAGGGTTACATCACATTTCTGGACCTCAGCCCAGTTAACCCCTTGTCTCCCTGGTGCGGTCAGGGGTGGCCAAATGGGGTGCAACCCCTTTAATACCGGGCCACCCCCTCTCTCCCTCTACAATGCTCATCTGCATGTCTTAGGCAGGTCTGCAACCCCGCCTTTCCCCATTATCACCCAGCATACAGCACTTCCACTGCAGCAAGGGATTCTGGGAAATGACATGCAAATGAGCACACAGTGGAACCATGTTAAAAATGGTTATTGAGGCAAAAAGTGACACTGTGTGCTCATTTGCATGTCATTTCCCAGAATCCCTTGCTGCAGTGGAAGTGCTGTATGCTGGGTGATAATGGGGAAAGGCGGGGTTGCAGACCTGCCTAAGACATGCAGATGAGCATACAGCTATATTTGCATATTTGCTTTCCTGTGGAGGGTTTTTGTCACTTTTTTTACTCACCATAACTTAACTCAGTATTATGGTTTGGCCTATCCCATAAGCCTCTCTTGCATTCCCAGTAAAATCAACCCCACACTGATGAGACCCATCAAGGTCGAAACAGCTGTCCGTGGGTGGTTTTCTGGGTATGCACCTTAACCCTGGTTGTGCTCAAAGCTGTGACCATGCAGCAAGCTTAAGCCTATAGGGAACCATGTTAAAAATGGTTGTTGAGGCAAAAAGTGACACTGTGTGCTCATTTGCATGTCATTTCCCAGAATCCCTTGCTGCAGTGGAAGTGCTGTATGCTGGGTGATAATGGGGAAAGGCGGAGTTGCAGACCTGCCTAAGACATGCAGATGAGCATACAGCTATATTTGCATATTTGCTTTGCTGTGGAGGGTTTTTGTCACTTTTTTTACTCACCATAACTTAACTCAGCATATATATATATATATATATATATATATATATATATATATATATATATATATATATATATATATATATATATATATGTATATATGTATATATATATATATATATATATATATATATATATATATATATATATATATATATATATATATATATATAAATATATATATAAATTACTTGTATAGTAGAGATAATTTTAGTGGCACACCACAAGCTGCCAGTTACTATATGTGTGCTGTTATGTAATAATAATAATAACTTTATTTCATATAGCACTTTCCTCCCAATTGAACTAAGTGCTTCATAATAACTGTATAGCACACGGTACGCAGCACATAGAAATGTTACAGACACCGTGCCTGCACTGATGAGTTTACAATCTATGTTTTTGGTGCCTGAGGCACAGGGAGATAAAGTGATTTGCCCAAGATCACAAGGAGCTGACCCCAGGAATTGAAGCAGGTTCCCCTGATTCATACTCGGTGTCATTGTTTACAAAGTCAGTGTCTTTAATCGCTAAGCCGCCCCTCCCTGAGGTTGTAGGATTGCATTTAATTTTCATTCACTTGTTGTAGCACTGCTTTCTGTTACTACTAAGGCTTTGGTCCCAGTGCCTCTGCTGCACGCGCGCCCGCGAAGTTGGCGGCGCGTGCAGCCGATTCCCCGGTCTGCAGGGAGCTGCAGACCAAAAGACAGGGGGGGGCGTGACGGGGCGCAGCCGTGACATCACCCAGCAGGTTCGCCCTCATTGGCTGAACCGCCGGGGGGCGTGGCTTAGCGCTCCGTCACGACTCATGATCACAATTCTCTTGCGAGCAGGAGTCACTGTTGGCAGAGCGCAGCGCCCCCCCCCCCCCCTCGCAGCGGGCCCGGTCCCATTGTGCAGCGGCTATTGTCCCTGCAGCATCCCCAACAGCGGGCGCTGCAGTAGCCAGCGGGGACCTGGCCTTGGCCTGCAAAGCAAGAGTGACTTTTAAAGGGAAATAACAAAAGAGAAAGATATGAGAATGGACACATGGAAAGAAGTATTGAGCAGAGAGAAAAAGTAAGAGTTGGAGAGAAAGAGGTATAGATAGGTGGAGTCACAGGGAGATGAAATATGTTATATTTATTATAATATTTAAAAGGTGACACGGTGTTCTCATTTGCATGTCATTTCCCAGAATCCCTTGCTGCAGTGGAAGCACTGTATTATATTGTATTGTATGTCTTTATTTATATAGCGCCATTAATGTACATAGCGCTTCACAGTAGTAATACATGGGGTAATCAAATAAATAGCAGATAATATAAATAACAGATCATGGGAATAAGTGCTTTAGACATAAAAGTAACATTTCGGAAGAGGAGTCCCTGCCCCGAGGAGCTTACAGTCTAATTGGTAGGTAGAACGTACAGAGACAGTAGGAGGGAGTTCTGGTAAGTGCGTCTGCAGGGGGCCAAGCTTTATGTATCGTGTTCAGAATATCCACAGTGCTATTCATATGCTTCTTTAAGCAAGTGTGTCTTAAGGTGGGTCTTAAAGGTGGATAGAGAGGGTGCTAGTCGGGTACTGAGGGGAAGGGCATTCCAGAGGTGTGGGGCAGAAAGTGAGAAAGGTTTAAGGCGGGAGAGGGCTTTAGATACAAAGGGGGTAGAAAGAAGACATCCTTGAGAAGAACGCAAGAGTCTGGATGGTGCATAACGAGAAATTAGGGATGAGATGTAAGGAGGGGCAGAAGAGTGTAAAGCTTTAAAAGTGAGGAGAAGAATGGAATGTGAGATGCGGGATTTGATCGGAAGCCAGGAGAGGGTTTTCATGAGGGGAGATGCTGAGAAAGATCTAGGAAAGAGTAGAGTGATTCTGGCAGCAGCGTTTAGGATAGATTGTAGGGGAGACAGGTGAGAGGCAGGAAGGCCGGACAGCAGGAGGTTACAGTAATCAAGACGGGAGAGAATGAGGGCCTGAGTCAGAGTTTTAGCAGTCGAGCAACAGAGGAAAGGGCGTATCTTTGTTATATTGCGGAGGAAAAAGCGACAAGTTTTAGAAATTTTTTGAATGTGAGGGGCGAATGTGAGAGAGGAGTCGAGTGTGACCCCTAGGCAGCGTGCTTGGGCTACTGGGTGGATGATCGTAGTTCCAACAGTAATGTGGAAGGAGGTAGTAGGGCCAGGTTTGGGAGGAAGTATGAGGAGCTCTGTTTTAGCCATGTTGAGTTTAAGGCGGCGGAGGGCCATCCAGGATGATATAGCAGAGAGACATTCAGAAACTTTGGTTTGTACAGCAGGTGTAAGGACAGGTGTTGAAAAGTATATTTGTGTGTCGTCGGCATAGAGGTGATATTTAAACCCAAAAGATGTTATTAGGTCACCTAGAGAGAGTGTGTACAGAGAAAAGAGAAGAGGTCCCAGGACAGAGCCCTGGGGTACCCCCACAGAGAGATCAATAGAGGAGGAGGAGGTGTTAGCAGAAGAGACACTGAAAGTACGATGGGAGAGGTAGGATGAGATCCAGGATAGAGCTTTGTTCCGAATACCTAGAGTATGGAGAATGTGGAGGAGAAGAGGGTGGTCCACTGTGTCAAATGCTGCAGAGAGGTCGAGTAATATGAGCAGAGTGTAATGACCTCTGTCTTTGGCAGCATGGAGGTCGTCAGTTATTTTAGTGAGGGCTGTTTCGGTGGAGTGAGCAGAGCGGAAGCCAGATTGTAGAGGGTCTAGGAGAGAATAGGTGTTGAGAAAATGGAGCAAGCGAGAGAATACAAGACGTTCAAGGAGTTTAGAGGCAAAAGGCAGGAGGGAGACAGGTCGATAGTTAGAAAGACAGGTAGGGTCAAGCTTGTTGTTCTTGAGTAATGGTATGACTGTTGCATGTTTGAAGGAGGATGGAAAGGTTCCAGAGCAGAGGGAGGAGTTAAAAATGTGTGTGAGCGTAGGGATTATAGTAGGAGCTAGAGGTTTTAGGAGATGGGAGGGAATGGGGTCAAGAGGGCAAGTGGTAGAGGGAGAGGAGGCGATCAACAGCGACACATCCTCCTCTGAGACAGTGGAAAAAGCGTCAAGGAAGGCAGGAGGAGAGTTAGGACGAGGTGTAGGATGGGAGGAAGAAACAGAGGGGATGTTCTGCCGTATGGATTCCACCTTTTCCTTAAAATAGTCAGCAAAGTCCTGAGCGGAGATGGAGGAAGGAGAGGCAGCTGAGGGTGGTTTGAGTAGAGTATCAAAGACAGAGAACAGTCGGCGTGGGTTAGACTTGTGCATGTTGATTAGTGCAGAAAAATAGGCTTGTTTAGCTTGCGAGAGAGCAGAGTTGAAAAAGGATAGCATAAATTTGTAGTGAAGGAAGTCTGCGAGAGTGTGAGACTTCCTCCAGAGGCATTCAGAGGAACGAGTGGAGGAACACAGCATGCACGTGTGGGAATTTAGCCAGGGTCTAGGGTTAGAAGGGCGAGTGAGGCAGAGAGAAAGCGGGGCATGTAGATCAAGAGACGAGGACAAGGCAGAGTTGTAGTTGCTGACCAGGTTGTCAGGGTCTGTAGCAGAGCTGAGAGAGGAGAGGGTGGAGCTTAAAGTGGACTCAAAGTCAGGTAAGTGAATAGAGCGCAGGTTTCTGCAGAACCGGGGGGTAGATGGAGGTGGAGAAGGGGAGAAGCGAGATAGAGAGAATGAGATGAGGTGATGGTCAGAGAGAGGAAAAGGGGAAATGGAGAAATCAGAGAGAGAAAAGTTTTTAGTGAAAACCAGGTCTAAGTAGTGGCCATCCTTGTGGGTGCTGGCTGCAGTCCACTGTTGAAGGCCAAAAGAAGAGGTTAGAGAAAGAAAGCGGGAAGCCCAAGGGAGAGAGGGGTCATCAATGTGGCAATTGAAGTCCCCAAGGAGAAGAACAGGGGAGTCTGAGGAGAGAAAGAAAGAGAGCCAGGATTCAAAGTGAGAGAGAAAGGCAGAAGGGGGATGAGTAGAGGTAGGTGGGCGATAGATGACCGCCACATGGACCGGGAAAGGAGAGAAGATCTGGACAGTGTGAGCCTCAAAGGAGGGAAAAGCAAGAGAGGGGGGAATAGGAAGGGTTCGGTAACGGCAGAGAGAGGAGAGCAGGAGCCCCACGCCTCCACCCCTGCCATCAGGGCGCGGAGTGTGGGAGAAGGAAAGGCCACCGTAGGAGAGGGCAGCTTCCAGAGCAGAGTCAGACTGAGTGAGCCAGGTCTCAGTTATAGCAAAGAGAAGCAGGGAGTGAGAGAGAAAGAAGTCATGCACAGAGAGGAACTTGTTAGAAAGGGAGCGAGCATTCCAAAGGGCACAGGAGAAAGGGAGAGAGGAGGGAGGGTGGCAGGGGATGGGTATGAGGTTGGAGGGGTTAACACCAGAAGGAGTAGAGATTGCATGTGGGAGGCGAGGACGAGCACATGTAGGAATAAGGCAGAGACCAGGATTGGTTGAGATATCCCCAGAAGCAAGGAGGAGAAGCATGGATAGGAAGAGGATGTGTGAGGATGATTTGTAGGGGTGTGTTTTAGTGCAGGGATATAGCTGTGTGGTGTCAGAGGACGCAGGTAAGAAAGGAGTTCATGTGAACTGAGAAGTGGTGAAGGAAGGAGAGATGGAGATATATGAATACAGTTAGAGACATACTGAGGCTGGTAAAAAGAAGTGCATAATTTGAGAAGAAGTGAAGTCAGAGCAAATATAAATGGTAAAGGCAGCATCACAGCAGTAATGATGCAGTCTGGTATAGATGATTTCCTCCTTTCCAGCATAGTTCACATGCAGGAATCAGGGCCAGATGGGGTGTCCACTTCTTCCTCACTTCTTTTGAACTTCCTTTTAAACTTCAGTTGTTCAGTCGTCTTGCCACTTATAATGGGCCACTTCCTTTTAAACTTCAGTTGTTCAGTCGTCTTGCCACTTATAATGGGCCACTTCCTTTTAAACTTCAGTTGTTCAGTCGTCTTGCCACTTATAATGGGCCACTTCCTTTTAAACTTCAGTTGTTCAGTCGTCTTGCCACTTATAATGGGCCACTTCCTTTTAAACTTCAGTTGTTCAGTCGTCTTGCCACTTATAATGGGCCACTTCCTTTTAAACTTCAGTTGTTCAGTCGTCTTGCCACTTATAATGGGCCACTTCCTTTTAAACTTCAGTTGTTCAGTCGTCTTGCCACTTATAATGGGCCACTTCCTTTTAAACTTCAGTTGTTCAGTCGTCTTGCCACTTATAATGGGCCACTTCCTTTTAAACTTCAGTTGTTCAGTCGTCTTGCCACTTATAATGGGCCACTTGGATATGGGCTGCAGGCAGACTAGCTGTTCTGACTGGGTTTATATAGGCCTAAAAAGTCACCTGACAGTGGTTCTGTCTGCTTAATTAGCACATCTGAGGCACATTCAAACAGATTGTTTCCTACACAGGGTGTTCCCTGCCTAGGTGTCAATGCTTAATTTAATTAACAGTTGAAGCAGACAGGATTCAGATATGGGATATTACCTAAGATTGTTTCAGTTGCATATACTGAAATACACACAGCAAAGAGTTGAAGCAGACAGGATTCAGATATGGGATATTACCTAAGATTGTTTCAGTTGCATATACTGAAATACACACAGCAAAGAGTTGAAGCAGACAGGATTCAGATATGGGATATTACCTAAGATTGTTTCAGTTGCATATACTGAAATACACACAGCAAAGAGTTGAAGCAGACAGGATTCAGATATGGGATATTACCTAAGATTGTTTCAGTTGCATATACTGAAATACACACAGCAAAGAGTTGAAGCAGACAGGATTCAGATATGGGATATTACCTAAGATTGTTTCAGTTGCATATACTGAAATACACACAGCAAAGAGTTGAAGCAGACAGGATTCAGATATGGGATATTACCTGAATATATATATATTAACACACATTCCCATATAACCAAGTAAATATTATTATTATTGAAGTATTGAAACTTTATACTTATTACTTTATATGTTTTGTCAATTGGATGTAGCATTCGGCACCCCTGTCTTTTGTTGTGTGTGTGTATGTATATGTGTGTGTATATATATATATATATACAAACAACAAAGAAAAAAGCTGCGCCTCTAAAGAACATATACAATGAATATATATATATATGCTATAACAATATGATGTAAATATGGATGAATATCTTAATTATATAAGCAATATATACACATATATGATATTGTGGACCTATATTAGTATCAGGCCCACAAAAACAGGCCCACAAAAACATGAACAATAGTATATATAAAAAGAGAAAGTTAGCCGTGACTGACGAAACGCGTCAGGGAGCGTCGTGACGTCAGACGCACAGACATTGGAGTCTACACGAAGCGCTGGAGCGTATTGATCCAGGCGCGAGTGCTATAGGCACCACTATTACGGGACCTCTTTCTTGGACTATTATACAGCACACCTGCCTTGTGAATTTGCTGGGACTCTGCTCCATTGCCAACGGAGCCTGGGACGGCCCCAAAAGTCTGCAGTCTATGGTGTTACCAGCCCTGGGAATCTTCTGTGACGTTGCTCCCTTACCAACGGAGCCTGGGACTGCCCCAAGAGTCTAGAGAAAAACCGGATGGTGGTGATTATTATATATCACATATGCTTGATTTTATTGCATTTTTGTAAGTGCGTTTTTTACCTCCCTCTCTCCCCCCTCCCCCTCATTAAATACTTTTATACGCTATGGGCGTGCGCTCTCTCCTCTTTTTTCCTTTTTATATATATATATATACATACACACATACACACACACACACACAACAAAAGACAGGGGTGCCCAATACTACATCCAATTATATAATCAATATTGATTGATTGATTGATTGACGCCACAAATGTATTTTCCTGGTAATTGGAATTTGTGTTAGCTCTTGTATCCCACTTATTTTTTTGCAGGCAACAAATCATGTTAGAGACTTTATGAGTGCTTTGGATACAGTGGAACCCCGAAATCCTGAGCTGCACCTTCAGAAAATCCTCGCTATCAGCAGAGTGGTAGGATATATTTTTCCAAACTCAGCTATGCATTAGGACATTCACAGACTGATTGACTCGGATTTTAATATATTCATTCTAGAATGAATTTCAAAAGTGATGCGTGTATAATGCATATAAAATATTAATCAATGATGCTCACCTCCGTTTGTTTCCACCACAGGGAACGCCTGTAACACCGCATTCCTATAAAATACGCAACAAATTAGGTAGCACACACAAATGTACTTATCTTACATGCGAGTCAAATATTGTTTTTTAATGATGGCATCAATACTTGAAGTAAGCACAATATAGAAGCATCCAGAAAGCACTCTTATAAAGTTGAATGGACAATGTTCTGGTTCCATGCAGAGGGGGGCTTTATCCAGCAAAAAAAGTTTTTGTTGTTGTTGCCCTGATGAAGATTCTCTGTATGGGGCTGAATGTTAATAATCTTCTGTTTATACAAGTGCAGCCTGGTGCTGCAATCAATATGTTTGTTCAGCTGGGGCTTACCTGGCAGCCTAGACTATTCTACAGTGTGAAACAATGGCTGCTTCTCTTTCCTTCTAATGACTGTAATGCTAGGTCCCCAGTGGCCACGGCGTGACGCGCGACAGCCGTGCACGACACACACCAGGTACTGCCCTCTATCGGGCAGGCACAGTACATGTGTGTGCGAGTGCTCACACATCATGATGGCACGTCCGCTGGCCGGGAAGAAAATAATTTTGTCTTTCCGTGCTGTGACATGATCCCGTGGTGGGCAGGCAGCCAATGGAAGGGCAGATATGTCCTGTCATGGCTGCGCCCCCCGCGCATCCCCTACAGACCGCAGATTGTGGCTTTTATCTGTGCGCGCGCTGCCAGGTCGCCAGGCGCGCGTGCAGCAGTAAACACTGGGGCCGTCGCCTAAGATCCATGGGGACAGGATTTAATTAATCACTCATCTTACTTTAGTTTTCTCTTATTCTCATCTAGGATTACAAATTATATAAAGAGAATGTTTTGGGTGGACCTCATATGTTAGCTTTGAAAATGAGTGACTTCTCTCCCACACATGAGCAGGTCCACAAGCTTGCATGGGACGCAGGACACAAATTATGAAGAGGGACGAGAGGGCGGGTGCTGACAGCTTGTTTAGCACAGGGGGGCTGGGGGGGGGAGTTAAAAGCTTGTTCAGTGCTAGGTTGAGGGAACGGCGAGAGCCTGAAGAGGGAGGAGTGGGCGAAGGGGGGGGGGGGGGTGGAAAGGGCCCACCAGCCTCTTGCATTTTTCTCCTGACAGAGGAGGGGCCCAGCAATTACTTCCTGTCGGGCTCAACTTCCAGGTTTGGCTCTCTGAGCCACGTGGCACTCCTCCTGTAATGACAGCCCTGCACATAATCATGCTATTTGCTCAACTTGTACCCTTTTTTGATTTAATGTTACAGGCATATTGAACAAGAAAATATACAATTTAAACCAGCAATCCCCCCTACTCGATGATGATGATTATTATTATTATTATTATTATTTTTACATAATCTGATTTTCCAGAAGCAGAACTGCACTGCTTTTTACCTTTTGGGAATCCCCTATTCCTGAGATATGTACAATGTGCCAGTGTTTCTGGTCCCTATTGGGAAATCTATATAGCCATTATCCAAGCCTCACTCTCATAATATGAAGCCTCGTGTTCTGATAACATTGCGACTTCCTATTGGATGTCCCTAACTGCTCCTTTTAATGGCACAGAAAAAGATAACTATCTCAGTAACTGGTGCGCTGCTGGAGCTAAGGAATCATAGAGTTTTTAGCTCCGCGAGACGATTCTGTAAAAGAAAAAAAAAAAAATGTGGAATTGCTGCTTTTAGCTTTCTTGTCATGTATTTAGCAGAATGGATTTTCTTTTCAGTGTGGAAGAAATCAACTTATCCTATATCAGATCTTTGCGTTCTGTGAGCGTGCGTTCAGAATGGCTCCAGTGCATGCAGAATTTGCCACCGAGTTAGGCAATCAGATGATTCTTCAAGGAAATGTCAAGGAAGCAGCTGTGTGGTATTCCGCTGCAGTGAAGTTGGATGGAAGTTGCACAGCAGCATTAACTGGTGAATGCACAGATTAACTGTTTTGCTGCAGGGAAGAGCAACTGTACTAAGAAAAAGTTAGCACGTCTCTGCTTAATATTACTGCTTAATATTACACTAGAACTTACTAGGTTATGGAAATAGTGAAGCACTCCATAGTTATAATCTTTGACTTGCATCATCTTGCTGCCTGCCAGTTACATCTATTCAGGCATTAGATTTGACCTGAGTAATTTCCACAGTGTGTGAAAGTCTATTTAGTGTTTTGATTTGCTGGTTCAGTTGTCGGCATGTAAGCAGATTGCTGAAGCAGAAATTGTTATGGTGACAAACTAGTCTATTGCAAGAGATCATGTGGCGGTCAAAGACATCAGTGTTTATATTGCACTATGGAATATGATCTGATTATATACTTTGCAAAAGAAAGATTGTTGTCATTTCAGAATCTGCTACTGTGTTTGCACTGTGTTAAATATAGTTTTGAAAGTATGAATGTAGAATGTCATATTCAAAGGAAAGACATGTTACTTATCAACAATACGCATGCTGCAGTGTATGATTGTGTATATTTATACATTGTAATGCCCCAGAAATGTCTTCTCCTTAGAGAAAATAGGCCTCTCAGTAACTACAAAATACCACCAATGTTCTTCAAAGCAGCAATCCTATCCATAATTGAAATTATTTGTGTACAGTATTGGGACTGGGGGGATCCCCTGAAGCTGAACCATACTTTTTTCAGTCCCAGAGACCCCCCTGTTTTAGGAGGTAGTGCACTTCCTGACGTTTCAAAAAATGGCATCCAATGGGAAGCTGGTGGCCATTTTAAATTGCTCAGGATAAAGAGGAGACACTGGCTCCTAAAACTATAAGTCAGGGGTTCTCAACTCCAGTCCTAAAGACCCTGCAACAGGTCAGGGTTTCAGGATATCCCTACTTCAGCACAAGTGTCTCAATCAGTAGAGCCACTGATTGAGCCACCTGTGCTTAAGCAGGGATATCCTGAAAACATGACCTGTTGGGAGGTCTTGAGGACTGGAGTTGAGAACCCCTGCTTTGTAGGCTAGGTCCAGGGGATTCCCCAGTCGAAAATACTATAAAGAAATTATTTAAAAAGAAAAATGGAGAATGGAGAATGGAGAATCGTGTGCCTCTGCCCAAGAGATTAATAATTTCTCTATTCTTTCTTGCAAGAACAACTTTATACATCTCTGTATTTCTTTGTATACAGGGTTTTTGCATTACTGTGTATCTATCTGCATTTCAGGTATTATATGGTGCCAGATACTGCAAGACCAACTAGAAGAGGCAGAACAGCATCTTGATTTTCTACGTGAAGTTCAGCAGTCCGTAGGGAGATCAAAGGTTAAATATAAGAGCTGCATACAGTGGCGGATCTCCCATAAGGCTGAGTAGGCTATAGCCGAAAACAGCAATTTTTGGGGGAGAAAATGTGTGTGTGAGAGCCTTACCTTTAGCGGGCCCCACTCCTGTAGTGTTGTGTCATCATGGCAAGCCATCACATGATGACACGTTGCCATGACTGTCATAATACTGTTTATTTATAAAAATGTTTTACCAGGAAATAATACATTGAGAGTTACCTCTTGTTTTCAAGCATGTTCTGGGCACAGAGTTATAACTTATGATGACAATATGTGGTTAGATTAAATGAAAATGGTTATACATTATATTTAAAGACATTTCATGAAAAGTTAAAGATAACTGAACCCCGTTATAACGTGATGCTCGGGGTCCACATAATATGACCGCGTTATAACCGGGATTGCGAAATGGCCACCGCGCGAGGACTTACCCGGCATCTGCAGCTCTCACCTCTCCCTGCTTCATCAGGCTGCGCACATCTCCAAGTTTTTTTAAATTTATTATTACATTCAATGCTTTATTGCTAACGGACACACACATCTCCCCACTGCACTAATAATTTTAGATCTCCACTAATAAAAGTGACAGAGTTAAAGTAAATATTTATTTGCTGAATCAGGGACTCCCAGTGGTAAGATACAGATGTAGCCAGACTTACTGGCCTGTGCGGCCCAGATGAACAAGCAAAAGTCCTTAGTGCCGGGGACCGTGTCTGCTGCAGTGGAGCTAAGGGGGTCCATGCTCCTGAATGGGACCCCCCGCAGTGCTAATGCTTTGGTGCCGCAGTCACGTGTCAGCAGCACAGAGGACACTAAGCTTTGCTACATTTGTACAGGCAATAGTACTCCTCTGACTCTCTCGTTTGTGGAAATATCATTTGGTGCATTAATTGTCTAAGTATATATGAATAAAAAACATGACACTGAAATTGTACTTGTTTAATCCCCATTCTGAGCATTTTCTTTTTGTGTGGTTGCTTTCCAGGACTTGTGCTATATTGAGGCAATTCTTGCTTCAAAGAAAGAGAAGGAACAACAGGTTGTTACAGGCCTGCTAAAGGAAGCCGTGGAAATCCACTTCTTAGCAATGCGCGGCCTTCCTCTCAGTGTGGAATACTTTGAGAAGCTGAATCCCAGCTTCCTTATTAACATTGTGAAAGAGTATCTAGTATTTTATCCAAAGCAGGTAAAAAAACGTGCGTTTCTGTCCTGCAGCCATATCCTGTTTTGCATAGAATTTGCTTTAGACGTGTTTGATTAAGTTTATGAACAGTAACAGAAGATTTCTGCCACTTTTATGCAACTCTACGTTCCCTTATATATTAAGGTTTCAGGGATATTTACTTATTGGTGCTAATCCATAAGAAAACTGCCGGTGACAGAATTTTTCTAATGGAATAGCACCACTTAGCCAATTGGGCCCTGCCCAGTGCCAAAGTGTCATTCATTTGAGAGCAATTAGTCCGGAAGAAATCAGAGTCCCTATTGCTTTTCTCTATTGAAGTTTAAAATCCTCACAGAGCTTTAATTTATCTAATTATTTAAAATCTTTACGCATGGCAAGAACCCCAGCCTCTGCTGCAGAGGTCTGGTTTCTTAACAGGTGATCTTCATCAACGGGGTACCATGTTTGTAACAACCTTACACTTGGACAAAGCAAAGAAAGCCACAGTGATTTCTCAAACTCAGCAATAAAGTAGTTAACTAATGTCTGCTTTTTTTTGTTTCTCACAAATTGTACTTAAAACTCTCCTGCCATGGGAGTTGAACGGAAGGCATAAGCTTATAGGGTTCCAAGTTAAAATGGATAAGACGTACAAAGTGACACAAGGTGAATGCTCATTTGCATGTCATTGCCCAGAATTCCCGGCGGCAGTGGAAACATTAGATGCTGAGTGACTATGGCAAGAGTGGCCAACTTCAGTCCTCAAGGGCCATGTCAGGTTAGAAGCATATCCTTGCTTCAGCACAGGTGGCTCAATCAACCTGTGCTAAAGCTGTGATATCCTTAAAACCTGACCTGTTGGTGGCCTTTGAGGACTGGATTTGGCCACCCCTGGACTACGAGAAAGGCAGGGCTGTGGACCTGCCTGAGATATAAGTGTATTTTTTATTTACTCCAAATATTGCTAATTCCCAACTGCTACTTTTTATTCTATGGCTAAAGACCTGTTAACATAGGTTGTGAGATTTTTGCCATATTGCTTACGTACTTTCTAGCACTCATGCACTTTTTTAACACTAGTCTGTGGCTGGTGCTTACATTCTTGGGCTATTGTTGCCCTCGGTTTTGCCGGTTTGACAAATGCCGTATTTATTTGTGCTGCTTCTCGTGCTGACCTTTCTTGGTATCCTTTAATTGGTAGGAATTGCCCTAATACGTAGACCTCTGGGGTATATGAAATTCAGGACGGGCTTTTCAAGGTTTTAATATAGAACATGTCTCTTTTCTTCCTCTCAGCCTAAGTCTCCAGGTCAGCCTGTACCACCTCTGCTAAAACAGGCAGTGGCCATATTAACTCCCATCGTCAGTGCCGCCCCCGCTCTGATAGAACCTCTTTATTTCATGGCTCAGGCTAAATATTTGACAGGTAAGTAAAGATAACCAACTCAGTATTTTCTTACCTCCACAGTAACTATTTTAACCCTTTGAGTGCCCCAGGATGTAGTCACTATGTCATGGGAGCCCCATAATGTAGTGACATGTAGTGTAGTGCACTACGACATGCCCCAGGGAGGGTGTGTTTGTTAGCTGAGATCGCGCCCCGTGTTCCCATAGAGCACAAGACGTGTTGTAACCAGTAAGAAAACGGGGAGGAGGGTCCCTCCTCTTCCGTTTCCTCCAAAATGGCTGCCGCGGTCACGTGTCTGCACTGTGCCCATTCGGGTGCCACAAAACCCACCGGCACTCAAAGGGTTAAAGCAGCAACCCATAGTCATTTAATTATTATTTGTTGACATCACCATAAAAAGAAATATTTCTTATTGTGCTCCTTATACTGAAGCTGTCCATTTGCCTTCCTGCAGTAGCACCCCAGAGCGACTGTAATCAAGCTCACTTTATCTCTTTGGGTACTGTATAAAACAGCAGTCATCTATATCATGGGAAATATAGTAATGGAATACATCATTTCTGTTATTTAAGCAAAAATAAAAATATATATGTAGCCCCCTTTCCCCGTGTCTAAGGGAACTACGCGTGCTGCTGATTACCTACGTGGGTTACAGGAGGCCTAAGCCTCCGCCGCTGGAAGCCTGGGGTTGTCTCATCTCTTGGTTTACAGCGCCTCCACCTGGGAGGGATCCTGGTGCCGCAGGATAACCCCTTGCAGGAACTAATATGGTCAGTAATGTCACACACAGAGTATTTAACAGGGTATTTACTGAACACATACAATACACACAATATAACAGTACCACAGTACAACACAATAATAACCCAAGGGGGTCTATATCCCCAAAGTACTTAGGGTGCGGGTGCACCAACATACCTGATGTCTTTCCACAATGTCAATCCCACCCAAGTGTAGGGAGTAGCGCTACCCCTGTGGACCGTTGATGTACGTGTATGGTACCTCCCTGGGCACTCCTATACCCAGGCGTCACCGTCAGGCAATGGATCAGTCAGGTCCTACGAGGTGGGATCTGCAAATCCCTCCTCTCGCCTTATCCGGTCCACCGCGTGGAGTGAACTCCCGCTGGAGGGTCTCACCGTTAGAGTCTCTGATACATAGGCTAGGGTCTGGTCCCAGACCGCAGGCCAAACACACTGCGTGGCGTCCATCACCGGTGTACTGACACTCTCGATGCAGCTACTAGGAAAGCATCCCTATCTATGGGCCTGCCCTGCAGCAGCCACAACCCGTGATGAATCGGGGCCTAGCTGGGACCTAAGGGAGATCTGGCCTAGTCCAGCAGAACACTGCTCCCTGGACACTACCTTCTCTTCCTGCATCCCTGCTCCGACTGAAGTGTGGTCCCGGCGCGCAAAATGTATCTCATTTGCTCTCTGGGAATCCGGACGCCCTATTGGCTATCAAGCCACACGTGGTCTACAGCCCCTAGGCTGCTGGGACTTGTAGTCCCGTGCGGAGCCTGTCTAATGGCCGCCGCTCTGCACTGCACATGTGCAACTGCTCCATTGCGCATGCGCAAAGAAACAAGATGGCGGCGCCCTGCACCAGCATCCGCAGCGGAGCTCTGGCGACACGCTCGCCACACTACCTATACCGCCGGGGTCCCTGCTCCTATCCAAGTCCACCCGCAGCGCTGGTGGCACCCGGCAGCCCCCACTTCACGCGCCCCAGACCGGAAGGTAAGGGGACCGGGCTACATATATATAAACCGTAGAGTGGCGAGAAAAAGTTTATGAAATCTTAGGATTTTCACATATTTCAAACCTAAAATGTTATTAGATCTTAATGTAAGTCCTAATAATAGATAAAGATAACCTGATCAAACAAATTACGCATAAACATTATACTTTTTCAACATTTATTTATCCGCAAATCACTCAACATTCAATATCCTTGTGTGATAAAGCATGTGAACCTTTAGATTCAGCACCTGGTGGCAGCCCCTTGAGCAGCAATGACTTCAACTAAGCATTTCCTGTAACTGCTGGTCAGTCTCTCACATCGGTTTTGAGGAATTTTGACCCATTCCTCCTTACATAACTGCTTGAACTCCGTGACATTTGAGGGCTGCCTTGCATGGACAATTCGCTTCAGGTCCTGCCACAATATTCTGATGGGGTTTAGGTCTGGACTTTGACTAGGCCATTCTAAAACATGGTTCTTGAATATGGAAATCGCGCTCGTCTGGGATCCTAAGGGAGATTCTTCTGGAAGGTCTCCTCTCCCGCTGCTCCCTCTCCCTCCGGTGATTAGCCGGCCAGATACAGTCCAAAATGCAAAAAAGAGATGGGAGGTGGAGCGCAGAGAAAGAAAAAACCAGGGTGAGATAGGTTCAATTTATTACAACAACAGAAGCACAGAATTACTTACAATTAGTAAAACAGCAGCATGTAGATACTCCCACAGGAATCTGATCTGCAACTATTTGGTTACCCCCGTCCTGACTG
The DNA here is from genome assembly GCF_040206685.1 of Ascaphus truei. Classification (NCBI taxonomy): domain Eukaryota; kingdom Metazoa; phylum Chordata; class Amphibia; order Anura; family Ascaphidae; genus Ascaphus; species Ascaphus truei. The sequence goes on from NC_134484.1 coordinate 449,549,094, forward strand.
CAACACACTGCTTCAGTCACACAGGGTCCCTGACCCGGAACCGGAAGTGTAGCGAGCAAAGGGCGGGCTCTCTCTAGCCGTGGCAAGGGCTACAGCAATAGCAACAGCCACTCAAGACTCACGGGGGAATACCAGCAAAAAACAGAAAATAGGGAGATTCTACTGTGCTAAAGATGCACTCCTACCCAGGAGTGCAACATAAAAGTATTGAAACAACCCTCTACGCGTTTCGCGCAGTATAGCGCTTCGTCAGGAGGTATTAGGGTATTGCAGGAGGTGGTCTTATATAGGTCACCACCTAATTAACCACCACAAAATACATGTGTCAAAACCTACTTTTAAAATACTTCCCAATGGTGAATGTGACTAAAAGACATATAATATACATATAAAAACACTGAACATACTTGCACATAAAAATAAATGCAATAATACCTAATATGAACTCTACAAATACATGTCTACCTATACTCATACCAATAATCCAATTAATAATAAAGATTTGATTAGATAGCTACCCATTTTTAATCCCTAATGTTACATATTGTGTACTTGTACAGTTTGACCTTTTGCTAGCATACATCTCCTAAAAGTACATAGCAATAGTAAAATAGATTTAAAATAAAATTAAAATCTAAAATTCCACGTCTAAAAACTATATCTATACCTCAAATTCATTGTTGATGATGTGATTATAATTCCATTTTATTATTAATTATTTAAGAAAAGGATTTAGTTCTATCATCTCATTAAGGCCACCAGGGATTTTGCTTTTCAAAGTATAAATCCAATACTGTTCTCTTTGGAGTAATTTTAGTTCTCTATTACCCTTCCTAATATCTCTTTCTACGACCTCCAAACCTCTAAAATGTAAACCCTTTATTTCACCATTGTGTTGCTCTAAAAAGTGCATGGCCAGATTATGTACCTTCCTCCCATACTCTATATTTCGTTTTACATTTTTAATACCATTAATGTGTTCTCCAATCCTTATTTTTAGTGGGCGGATGGTTTTGCCAATATAGTATTTTTTGCATGGGCAATCTATTATATACACTAAATGTGTCGTTTGGCATGTAATGAATTGATTTATTTTATATTCTATTCCTGTCTGATGGTCTTTAAAAACTTTTTCTTGGGACTTATATTGACACATCACACATTTGCCACATTTGTGATTGCCCATCGGTTTACTTAAAAAACTTTTATTTGCAGCAGATTTTTTGTTGTTTGCTCCTTTTAGGAGGCTTGGTGCTAGAATACTTTTAAGGTTTTTGGCCTTTCTAAAAACTATTTTCGGCTTTTCAGCTAGTTTATTATTAAAAACAGGATCCATTAATAAAATATTCCAATGTTTATTAATTAGTGTCTTTATCTTTGATTCTTGTTTAATAAAATTGGTAATAAAAAAGGGGGTTGAATTTTCTTGGATTTCTGGTGTTTTCTTTTTAGGTATTAGTAAATTGGATCTTGGTCTAGTTTTACTTTTAATTAAGGATTTATTTAAAATCTCTTTTCTGTATCCCTTATCAATAAACCTCTGTGTTAAGATATTTGTTTGATCGTCACAGTCTATTTGTTCAGAACAATTCCTACGTATTCTTAAAAATTGTCCATAGGGGATATTATTAAGCCAATTGACAGAATGATTACTCGTATAATCTAGGTAGGAATTTGCATCCACCTTTTTAAAAAAAGTCTTAGTTGTTATTTTGTTACCTATGGCTTTTAATTGTAAATCTAAAAAATTAATTTCTGTTGTACTGATATCACCACTTAGGACTATATTGCGATCGTTACAGTTTAGGAATAAAATGAATTCATCGAGGGCTACCTTTGATCCAGACCAAATCAGTAGAATATCATCAATGTATCTACCGTAGTAGACCAAATGTTCACGATATATATTATTGGCCCACACATAGTCTTCCTCCCAGAGGCCCATGAAAAGTCCTGCATAATTGGGGGCAAACCGTGTGCCCATTGCTGTGCCATTGGTCTGGATATAAAAGTCTCCCTCGAACATAAAATAGTTGTGTTGTAAAATAAACAAAATACTATCTAAAATGAATTCTTGCTGCATATTAGACAATGTATTTTGTTTATACAAAAAATGTGCAACTGCATTTATCCCCAAATCATGTTGAATACATGTGTATAGGGAGCTGACATCGAGGGTTGCCCAAATATAATGATTTTCCCATACAATCTCATCCATAGAATTAAGTACATTTGTACTATCTTTAATGTAAGATGGGAGAGCTGCAGTTAGAGGGGCTAGGAAAGCATCTACATACTTAGACAGATTCGCCGTAAGGGAATCTATACCGGATATAATCGGTCGCCCCGGGGGGTTAGTCAAAGTTTTATGTATTTTGGGGATATGGTACATAATCGGTACTCGTGGGTGTGTTGCAAAAATAAATTTGAATTCCTGGGCATTTATAATGCCTTTCTGTCTGGCATCCATTAAAAAACTCTCTAGTAATCTCAAAAAATCTTGAGTTGGATCCGACCTCAAGGTAGCATATGAGATAGTATCCCCAAGTAATCTTTTTGCTTCACCTATATATTCCTCACGATTCTGTAGAACTATCCCCCCTCCCTTGTCTGCTTGCCGTATTATTAGATCTCCATTTGCATTTAAACTTTTTATCGCTTCTCTTTCTGTGCGTGTGAGATTATCATGAACCATATGGTATTTATTGTTGTGACATAAATTGCGGATGTCTTGCTCTACTAATTTGCTAAACAGTTCTATATATGGTCCTTTTGACTCATATGGGTAAAAAATGGATTTCGGCTTAAGGCCTGTATGTACCGAATTTTTACTCAAGTCACTTTCCTCATATAGGTCTAAAAGGTTTTGATAAGTGCTATCATAGGAAGCAAAGGACGATGGAAATTGAGAATCACTTGTGAACACATTGTTTCCATTAGCATGGAGAGTGATGTTCCCCAAAGGATCATCTATATTATCCTCAAAAAAATCAATCCATTCTCCAGGATTATCAGTCCCAAAAGATGGGGTCAGATCCTGCCCTAATGTCACCTTCCCTTGGGTGGAGATAGGCTCTTGACTTTGGCCAAATATATCACTATTGGGATAAACGTGTGTTCTAGCATAATGCCTTTTTAGCGTCAGCTTCCTTATAAATTTTTGTAGGTCAATATATAGGCCAAATTCATTGGGCTTATTCACTGGGGAAAAAGATAGCCCTTTGCTAAGCACACTGACTTGAGATGCTAAAAGTTGAAAGCCTGATAGATTGTATATCCCCTGATCCTTTAAACTATCCTCTGTGGCAGGGATATCTATGGACAAGGGTGTCCTCTTGTCCCTCTTACCCCGACCGCCCCTAACCCCTCTTTTTCCCTTCCTCCCCTTAGCCAAGGTAATAGGCCCGGAGACTTGTGGCCCATTGTGTGTTTGGGTATCGCCCCCATCCCCTGAAGGGGTCCCTTCCCTAAAAAAGGAGTGGAATTAGTGACCGGAGGGAGTGGGATAAGAGAGGATGGTAGAGGAGAGGCATGGGCCCCCAGGGTAGTACTTGGACCTGGCTCTAATATATCACTCAAATTTTGAAATGAATTGGATGTGGGTAGGGTTAAATCTGGTATCAGCTGACTATTGGAGGGTTGGGTCCCCCCTCTTGAACTAATTGTCCTCCACTCATATGGAGTAGAAGGGCCGTTATAAACTCCAGATATAATGTTTTTAAACCCCTTTGCCATATATTTATTCCCATTTTTATTCTTGGATTTTGTGCGTTTTTTATTTTTATTTGTAGTTTTCTTTCCATTTATATTGGTAGTGTGTACAATTGTTTGGGTATCTGTACCATTATTAGAGGTCCCTGAACCTACATTCACTCCTATAGGATTTATATCTATAAGATTTATTTCTTGTTGTGTAATTACATCTAGATCTACATTGGGTTTCGGATGATTTGGGTTAGTGACTGTAAAAAAATCCTCATATGGGTCAACTTGGTTAGCCATAGGGTTTGAGCTTGTACTTTTGGCCCAGTTATATTGTTTATTGTTTAAATAATCCATTTTGTCCCTTATGTATTTTATCTTTTTGTTATTCATTTGGCTAGCCTCATATTCATCTATTCTTAATTCTAGAATTTCTTCAAATTTCACCAAATCCTCTGGATTAATTATAGAGACTATGCGTGCCCTAATGGTATTTATTTTATCATGTAATTTTTCCAGAACTACTTCCCGTTCTTCAATCAGTAACTCTAAAATTTTAAAAGAGCATTCATCCATAATATTATGCCACTTGCTCATGAAGGCAGCATCTTCCCGGCCATAAGTTGGTAATTTTAACAGACGTAACCCCCTAGGGATCCTCTGAACTTTGACTGACAGTTCTAAACTGAACTTATCCCACCATAATTTAGTTTCTGTGGCTATACATTTCTCTAAAGCGAGACATAGTTGATTAACATCTAAATTACAATCTAAAACCTCAGGGTCTGATTCATCCTGAAAGAAGAATTCAGCCTGCTCCCTCCTTGTAATACTATTTGCAAATACTCTTGCCATATCTGATTGCTATATACAAGCTTTTGGCAACCCTATAGTTAAAAGACCTTCGGACTAACTAAAATACACTTATTAACCCTAAAAAGGAGGCTAAAATCTCTAGCTATAGACAAACAATTACAAATACAATATCTTAACAGAAAAAATGTGTCACACACCCAAAGGGGTTATACCAATTGAACAGCCAAAACCCTATGGCATAGTAAAACTGACTTCTAAAAAGAGCCTCCTACATATGTGGTAGACAATTGAAAATGACCTCGTTCAAAACCCCCAGAAAAAATAGTCCCAGAAAAACACAGACAGCTAGCAAAGTCCCGAATTTGATCAAAAAGATACCACAGTTCTTGAATATGGAAATCGCGCTCGTCTGGGATCCTAAGGGAGATTCTTCTGGAAGGTCTCCTCTCCCGCTGCTCCCTCTCCCTCCGGTGATCAGCCGGCCAGATACAGTCCAAAATGCAAAAAAGAGATGGGAGGTGGAGCGCAGAGAAAGAAAAAACCAGGGTGAGGTAGGTTCAATTTAATTCTAAAACATGGAATTTCTTCTGCAGCCATTCTTTTGTACATTCTTTTGTACATCTGGTTGTATGTTTAGGATCATTCTCTTGCTGCATTCAACTTACGTTCAGTTCAGCTTCAGCTCACAATCGGATGGCCTCTACAATCTTCTGATACAATGCAGAATCCTTGTTGTGTCAATGATATTTAAAACCAGAGACAGGACATGAACTATTTTGGGGGTTCAAATGAGCTTGTAGGTGTCCTGTATGTGTCAATGATAGCAAGCCGTCCAGATCTTGATGCAGCAAAGCAGACCGAGATCATCACACTCCCACCACCATGCCTGACGGTTGGGATGAGGTTCTTCTGTTCGAATGCATTGTTTGCTTTTCGCTAAACGTAACGTTTCTCATTGGGGCCAAAAATTTCTACCTTTGACTCTGTCTAGAGAACATTGTTCAAGAAGTTTTGTGGCTCATCTATGTGCTCTTAGGCGAACTTCAGACAGGCACCAATGTTCTTTTTAGAGAGCAATGGTTTCCTCCTGGCTATCTAACCAGGAACACCAGTCTTGTTCAGTCTTTTTCTGATAGTTGAGTCATGCAGATTCACATTAGCCAAATGCGAGAGTGGTCTGCAGATACTTCGATGTTACTCTGGGGTTCTTTGGGACTTCCTGAATGATTTGCCAGTTTGTTCTTGGAGAGATTTTTGTAGGAAAACCTCTCCCGGATAGAGTGACTGAGGTCTTGAACTTTCTACATTCTCCATTTGTAGACTGTTTAACAGTGGATTGGTGGAGCCCCAAATCCTCAGAAATTGTTTTGTAATCATTTCTAGTCTGATGAGCATCAATAAATTTCTGAGGTCCCAAGAGATTTCTTTTGATCGTGGCATGACGTGTTTCTACACATCTGTGTGGTGAAAACCAAACTCACAAAGTTTCTGATCTTTATACAGTTAGGTTTGGAAATAATTGGACACTGATACAAGTTTTGTTATTTCGACTGTGTACCAAAATAAATTAAAGTTACAGTTAAATAATGAATATGGGCTTACAGTGCAGTCTATCCGCTTTCATTTGAGGGTATTCACATCCAAATTGGAGGAAGGGTTTAGGAATTACATCTCTTTAATATGTAGCCCCCTCTTTTTCAAGGGACCAAGCGTAATTGGACAATTGGACCAAAAGCTATTTCATGGACAGGTGTTGGCTATTCCTTCGTTATTTCATCATCAATTAGCAGGTAAAAGGTCTGGAGTTGATTCCAGGTGGGGCATTCGCATTTGGAAGCTGTTGCTGTGAACCCACAACATGCGGTCAAAAGGAGCTCTCAATGCAAGTAAAATAGGGCATCCTTAGGCTGCAAAAAAAAGAAAATCCATCAGAGAGATAGCAGGAACATTAGGAGTGGCCAAATCAACATTTTGGTACATTCTGAGAAAAAAAAGAACGCACTGGTGAGCTCTGCAACATAAAAAGGCCTGGACATCCACGGAAGACAACAGTGGTGGATGAACGTAGGATCCTTGCCATGGTAAAGAAAAACTCCTTCACAACATCCAGCCAAGTGAAGAACACTCTCCAGGAGGTAGGCATATCATTATCCAAGTCTACACTAAAGAGAAGATTTCACGAGAGCAAATACAGAGGGTTCACCACAAGGTGCAAACCATTAAAAGCCTCAAGAATAGAAAAGCCAGATTAGACTTTGCCAAACAATATCTAAAAAAAAAAAACCAGCCCAGTTCTGGAACAGCATTCTTTGGACAGATGAAACTAAGATCAACCTGTACCAGAATGATGGGAAGAAAAAAATATGGAGAAGGCTTGGAACAGCTCATCATGATCCGAAGCATACCACATCATCTATAAAACACGGTGGAGGCAGTGTGATGGCATGGGCATGCATGGCTTACAATGGCAGTGGGTCACTAGTGTTTATTGATGATGGGACAGCAGACAGAAGCAGCCGGATGAATTCTGAAGTGTATAGGGATATATTGTCTGCTCAGATTCAGCCAAATTCAGCGCAGTTGATTGGACGGCGCTTCACTTTACAGATGGACAATGACCCAAAACATACTGCGAAAGCAACCCAGGAGTTTTTTAAGGCAAAGAAGTGGAATTTTCTGCAATGGCCGAGTCAATCACCTGATCTCAACCCGATCGAGCATGCATTTCACTTGATGAAGACAAAACTTAAGGCAGAAAGACCCACGAACAAAAAACAACTGAAGACAGCTGCATTAAAGGCCTGGCAAAGCATCAGAAGGATACGTAGAAGGAGGAAACCCAGCGTTTGGTGATGTCCATGTGTTCCAGACTTCAAGCAGTCATTGCCTGCAAAGTATTAAAAATGAACATTTTATTTATGATTGTTTTAATTTGTACAATTACATTTGAGCCCCCAAAATAAGGTGTTTGTGTATGAAAATGGTTGCAATTCCTAAACGTTTCATACGATATTTTTGTTCAACCCCTTGAATTAAAGCTGAAAGTCTGCACTTCTATTGTATCTCAGTTGTTTCATTTCAAATCCATTGTGGTGGCGTACAGAGCCAAAATTATGAAAATTGTGTCAGTGTCCAATTATTTCCGGACCTCACTGTATAGAGTGGGGCCTCTCAAACTCACCCCTGAAGATCAACCTAATTATTTAAACACCTGATTCCAATTATCCCCTTTCATTTAGCTGATAATTACCCATTGTTTGTCTAATTCATCCATCATTTTGTTTCCAAAGTCATAGAATTGATTAATATAAACTATTGGATATTTAAGAAAGGACTGGTTTTGATTCAAGAAGGTTATCATGAAAACACTATGGAATTTCTGTAATTATCATTGGGGTTCACAAACATTTCCTCACCACTGTAGATGTGTAAGAAAACTTTGCTAAGTTTTTCTCAAACTTATAATTTTTAGAAGTTTATGCTTTAATTTCATGCATCAGATATGAGTTCGTTCTGGTAAAAGTATCAAAACATGAAATTAGCAAAATATCCAAAGAGAACATTATGAGTTGACCTCAAACATGCTACAAGTTAAATGTATAAATAAAGTTGACTCAGAGCCCAGCTTCCCATCATCTTTATTCTTAAATCAGAAATTATTTCAGTGATTGAGTTCTGCAATATCCTGGATGCATAATATTTATATGGAAAAAAGCTCTAAGATTGTGAGTTCCACGTTATATTGGGGGATGAGAAATACATCCCGTGTGTAATGTGATTTCTGATCTGTTTACTAAGCAGTGCTACTCCATCAGACACCTTGTGACACTACTTACTTACACCACAATATGTCTTCCGGAGCTGGAAGGCGTCTTGTGGAATTGCACTTCCTTATTCAGTTAGTAAATATGAGCTCTGATGTTGACCTAGAACAATCACGTTAAATGTTTCCTATTTCGTTCTAATACGCACGTGAATAGTGTGTAAATCATTTGTGAAGACAAATTCCTGCAGTCAGCTATAAATAATAACATAAAACGGAACATTTAAATACACCTTTCTGTGTGATGCAAGCAGGGGTCTCGCACACAAAATGCAACTTCTTGGGTTAAATGTCTCACATATGATCATAGCTGGAAATGTGTAGTTTATGGAAATAAACAGCTGTGTCCTGGAAGACTTCATGGATGTATTCACAATTTTGTAAAAATCACACACTCAGAACACTTTTTCCCAGTGCATGTAGCTGCTATGTTGACTGAGAAAAGACGCTAGCCTTTGCATTTTGTAGATAGACATATTTAGGAAGTTTACAAACACACAAGCTTAAACCCCAGACCCACCACACCATGTATATTTATGTAAAAAAGGAGTGCTACTGGGTTAGTGACAATGTCTAAACAAGACAGACAACCCCAATGCTACATCCAACATGACAAATCCTATAGTAAAATATGTTTTTCTCTCATAACTGAGGGTCACTTAGTTAAATTATTTGGCCAAAGCATTTGTAAGCTTGCAGAGCACGTCAGGCTGTGCCCTCTAAGGCCTGGGACATAGTACGGTGAGCCTTGCTGAGCTGTGCTGAGCAGATGCACTTACCCCCTGCATCTGTCATCAGCGCGGCTTTAGCAGCCGCTTCCGCATGCGTGCGGAGGCTCAGGTATTTTGGAGAGACAGGCAAATTTAAAATTTGCCGCTCAGGGAAGCGGAGGAGCGGTCACGTGACCGCTCACATCCAATGGGAGCGAGGGACTAGCCCCGCCTCCCGCCCCGCCTCCGATCCACCTCCCGACGCGCCTCCGGCCTGCGTACGCACCGCCCCCAAAGCGCGCTCACTGCCTCGCCTGCCAGGACACAAAAAAGCTCCAGTTTGAGCAGGCGAGGCAGAGCAGGAGCGCTGATCAGCGCGGCCCGAGGCACCATGCCCGAGGCCTTATACTGCAAGTCTTAACACTATCTCTGCAAACATTCTCTTTACCTCTCTAATAGAGGAAGAAGTCCTAATATACTGGTATTGAGATGCTTTGGCCAAAAAAAATAACTAAGTGACCCTCACTAAGGAGAGAAAAACAGATAAGTATTTAACTATATGCTTTGTCATGTTGGATGCACAGTAGTAGCATTGGGCCTCCCTCTCTTTAGGAAGTTTGCCTAAAATCATACATAAATGACACTACAGTACATAAGACAGCACACAACATCGTGCAGCCCCTAAAAAGTGGCCTCTACAAATATTTTTGACGTTTGCAAATTAGCAATATTTTTTGCGGAAAATGTTGCAAAAAAAAAAAGTACAAAACAAGTTGCCAACCACTAAGGCTGCGTCCATAGATGGACAAGCAGCGCTGAGGCGTGCGGAAGCTCAGCGCTGAGCCCCTGCATCCTCAATGAGGATGCCTTGAGAGGGGGCTCACGCGAGCGTCCGCAGGCGTGCTCAGGCTTTGGAGTTTTCAGCCGAGCGCCAAGCTGTTTTTCAGCGCGCTGTCGGCTGAAAACATCCAATCAGCCTTCAGCAGCGTCAACGTCACGGCGCCGTGACGTCGGCTCCGTGACATTGATGTCAGTGCGTCGCGGGCGATTGGCCTAGCGACGTCACTGCCCCGCCTCCAACCACCTCCCCCCGGCTCCCTTCGCGCACGCTGGCTCGCCTGCAAGTCCGTGCAATCGCGCTGACTGAAGCTGGCGAGCCTCAGCGTTAGCGCGCCTCCGCTCTCCCCACACCTCTATGGCCCGAGCCTAAAAGTCAATGTGCAAGCTCACGTGGTCTAGGAGAGATTTAGGTGTTCATAATGTTAGGGCTACTTGACTTACAGCTATCAAGCAAACATAATAGTGATTGTAATAATAACTGATTAAGCTTTTACATGGATTTAACTCATTTTATGTTGAATGGGACAGCAGCGTACAGCTCTTATAATTAACATCTGACACGTTTATAGCGGCTTAAAAAGTGCAGAAAGGACACCTGCTGGCATGTCGCTGAACAGCCATAGAACAGGTCCAGCAAGGTTTCATTCATAATTAAGCCTACAGTATATTCAATATGTTGTAAAGCGGTCTTACCACTGCTTGACAAGATTTAAGCCCCATTAAAATGTATGGAGCTTTAATATTTCTGAGCAAGGGAAATTCACTGTAGGGTGTATTGAATATATATCTGGCAACAAAGTGTTTTTTTAGCAAGTTGTACTCCAGTTTTGCTCTAATCAAAACAGTCTCCATCTTTTTATTCTCACTAAATATAATGGGATACGTTAACTGATAAATCATTGGGGGGGTAGTCCTGTATGCATATTTTGTATTTACATATTAGTATACGCTTCGCTGAGTAGACCTTAGAACACAGGGCGATATAATATGAGAAGTGCATCAAGTATTAGAGCACATTTCTCCAGAAAGCTTCTCTGATCCGGAGAGACAGAAATAGAGGATGGTGACACTATATACTGTACACACACACACACACACACACATATAAACACACACACACACACACACACATATAAACACACACACACACACACACACACACACACACACACACACACATATAAACACACACACACACACACACACACACATATAAACACACACACACACACACACACACACACACACACACACACATATAAACACACACACACACATATATATAAACACACACACACACACACACACATATATAAACACACACACACACACACACATACACATCATATAAACAATAACAACCCTCCCCAATACATATAAAAAATACCACATCCCATATAAAAATACCCCCAAGCCCCCCAATACATATAACAATTTCCCCAAGACCCTAATACATAGAAAAATTCCCCCAAGCCCCCCAATACATATACAAATACTCCCAAGCCCAATACATATAAAAATACCCCCAAGCCCCCCAATACATATACAAATACTCCCAAGCCCAATACATATAAAAATACCCCCAAGCCCCCCAATACATATAAAAAGACATACAATGGAGAAAAGAACCCCAGTAGAGCACTCATACACTGTGTTGAGATGATGGTGTAAATATAAAACTAGACTTTATTAGAAACATATTAAAACAATGGGGATTAAACTGTGTATCACTACGCTTAGTTACCTGAGGGATATGGTAATCCCTAGGTAGGTAGTCGTTAGTAAAGTGTTGCTTGAGTACACTAGTCCTCAGCCACCTATGTTAGGGAAGCCTGGGGGAAAGCTAGAATGAGGGATTATAATCACTATTCTTATATGGAATGCCAAATGATATACTTATACTGCATTTGGTGCAATAATATTGAAATTACACTGTTAATAGTTGGTTGATTGCACAGCCTATGATTAGCAATAGATTGTCATTTTGATCTTGATACGATAATGCATCTATGTTGCCTTAGGGTTAAATGAACATTATAACAATACTGCCTTAAGGATATACATCAACTGTAGCGCTAGGTCATAATAATAGGACCTGTAGCTCTAGTTGGTATTGCACGATATAGTTATAATGTAGTGTGCTGCACTTCTAAGACCTATTGTTTACTGCAGTAGGTGATAGACTGAATAGAACACCGTATAGATAAATGGTGGCAGTTGCTGTAAACTCTGCCCCAGACCTGAAAGGGTGTGCTATTCATCCAAATAAGGTTGTGAACTGACTAGGTCAGTAGATTGAAATAACCATAATCTCTGACATAGAGCACCATGTGTATAATGATTGCTATACCTAAAATTCCCTAAATAAGGGGTTACTATGCAGAGGCCTCCAAACTGGCCATGATTAAGCACTACTAGCGAAACGTGCACGTCGGCAGAACTTCTCATTTAGGTGCTGGCACTGAGCCCTCTGTTACAGACGCTGCTACACAGACTTAATGACAGAGCAGGCAGCGCTGAGACTCAGCTCCTGCACAGTATACACTCCTGTATTACCCGATGGTCTAAGGGAGCCTTCTACCTAGGGATTATCTATATTTTAACTGACAAGTATACAGATACTGCAGAGCATACTTACCTGTGCTGTTGCTCAATACCAATTACTGTTACAGCAGAGTAGCCCTATTCAGGGCTAGTAAGGTATAGTTCACGTTCTACATTTGGTGAGCTTAACTGTTAATACACCGTATATACTATATTGGTGCCTTACATCACTACACTCTGCATAGTAAGCCCTTATTTAGGGAATTTTAGGTATAGCAATCATTATACACATGGTGCTCTATGTCAGAGATTATGGTTATTTCAATCTACTGACCTAGTCAGTTCACAACCGACATCGGCACGTCAGAAGTAAGCTTGACCCAGCTTCCGGCGTGCTGTGCGCTTGCGTCAGAGAGCTCCGTTGCGCGCCAGCAGTGGAAGCTCGGTGGCGTGGGGCAGAGAAAGAAAGAGGCTTATAGGCAGCTGAGAGTCGGGGCCCAGCCGCGACCGGCAGCAGGGCCTGGCCAGAGGTCGGGAGAAATGTGCAGTGCCGGCCAGCGGGCCCTGGACACCAACCCCGGCAGACCCCCGTGTTGGCAGCCGTGTCAATCCCCCATAAAGTAAGCCACTCATTCAGCCCATCTTTTAACTTATTAACCATGGCTCTGCATTAGTTCACTTGAGTCTTACGAGGGATTGGCTCTTTAAGTACTCCTAAAGTGGGAAGAGGTACCACTTTCTGCCAAAAGAAGCCACAATACTTTACAAGCCACAGCTCAGCATAGGATGGGAGCTCTGATATTTAGCACAAAAATGTAAAAAAAGATACAAGCAAAACACAAAGGGGAATATTCACTAAAGTCTACTGACTGCAAAACTTGGCTGTCAATAGGATTCCTTTTTTCCCCCATAAATATGGTGCTGTGTTGTACTCCAATTTTGTCCCGTTTGTGCAGCCAGGAAAGTGCTAAATAAACCTTAAATATGGTCATTTAAAGGGAGAAATTAACAACAAATACAAGAATACGGACCATAAAAGAAAGAATAATCGATCTGAGCTCTCAAGTATACAATAGTATTCTGAACACCCCTCTTATTCTGCAATTAAAATTCAAGTAGTCTCACGTATTATTACTTTTCAGGAGATTTAGAGGACGCGCTAGGAAACCTGCAGCGTTGTTTAGAGCTGGACGCTACTTCTGCTGATGTTCACCTTCTAATGGCCCAAATCTACCTTTCACAAGGCAACTTCACCGAGTGTTCACAGTCTCTGGAGATGGGTGTCAGCCACAACTTCAAGGTAAATGGTGTACAATAAAAAGGGAGACATAGGCAAGTATGAAGCAGTATATTACAGCCTTGACTGTACAATAGTTATATGATTTAATACAGTGTTTCTTAACCAGGATGTCCTGGGACCTAAGACTAACGTAGGCTAATAGAGTATTCTCCATGGGAAAATATATTGTGATGTGATTTGAATTGTAGTGTTTTGTTGATGAAACATAGATTAAAAAATATATATAATTTACCATCACGTTTTAAACAAGACCAGTGGACTTGTAAGTATAAATTTGAGTATGAATTAAATACTTATTTTTACCTTAAACAGCTTTGTAGTAATTGTAGCGAATGGAATTTTTGATAAGCCGATGGGTGTCTCAGAAATGGAATCATATAATGATGGGGGGAAACGGTTAGGAAACACTGTAGCGTTGCCTTGGTGGAGGGTTTGTGTCACTTTTTTATCCACCATAACTTACTTAATGTGTGGTTGAAACCAGTGGCGTATTTCTCATTAGGCCTGATAGGCCCGGGCCTAGGGCGGCAAAGTGACCGCCCCCATATACAGATGCCACACTCTCGGGGCTGATGGGAAAGCACTTACCTGCTGCGGCCGCCTCCTTGCTGCCACACTCCTTCTCCTTCCGAATTGCAGCGTTGAATGACGCTACGGACATCACCAAAGTGACGTCACGCGCGTCACGTCATGGCAATGAGATGATGTCACGTTGGTGATGCCCGCTGCGATTCGGAAAGGAGAAGGAGGGTGGCAGCAAGGATGCGGCCACCACGGGTAAGTGCCTAGGGACAACGGATCTTCAAATCCGCTGCTGGTTTAAACCGCTTCCAGCGTCACATTGCAAAGCCAGTGTAACCACCCTCACAATAAGGAGGCCAAAAAGGTCAAAACAGCTGCCTGTCAGTATGTTTACTGGTTATGTACGTAACCCAGGCTGTGTTGAAAAGATGTGTAACGCGGGAGGCATAATCTTATAGAGGGTCCATGTTAAAATGAATAAGAAGCAAAAAGGTGACAGTGTGCTCGTTTGCAGGTCATTTCCCAGAATCTCTGGCTGCAGTGGAAGCACTGTATGCTAAGGCCTGGGTCCCACTGCATCCGACGTCGCGCGCCTGCGTGCGCGTCACTCACCAGACCTGAGTTCCTCCCGAGCCGGCCCCAGTCCCTCCTAGCTGCAAGGCTCGCCGCGCACTGTGACGCGCCAGCCAGCAGGGGATACACGAGGATCGTGGTCCCACGCGGTGACGCGTCACGTGGTGCGGCAGGGAGCCGGGGAGGAGAGGAGCTGTCTAGAGCTACGGGAGGGAGCTCCGAGTGTGTATGTTGGACTATGTGCTATGTTTACCCACGCCTGCGATTCGAAATCTGCACTGTCCTCTGTGCCGTATGGCAGCATTGCAGCATTCCCCCCCTCCCTCCCTCCCGTGCCCGTCTTGCAGGCTGCGTGTGCTGGGAAGGTTGCGGCCAGCTCCTGCTGCTGAGTAGAGGCAGCAGCAGATGCACAGGGGGGGCGGGGTGGGGCAGGGGGCTGTGCATAGGATACGGTCTACAGATCAGCTGCCTGCACGCTGCTGCCATTTTGGCCACGCCCCCCGCGCCGAAAACCGGCTCCTTAAAGACCGCATATAGCGGTGAAGTGCCGAGAACGCACTGCCTGGGAGCCTTAGCCTGTGAGATAATGGGCAAAGGCAGTGCTGCAGACCTGTCCGAGACATGAATGTCCTCACAAGTGGTATCTTTATTCTAATATAAATGCTTTATGTGATTATCACTCACTAGTCTTGTTTGCCCCTCTATTCCAATCATTTCAGGTCACTTTTTAAAATCTGTGCTGCAGTATTTAGGAGTGTAACAAGGAAACCACCTCATTTAATCATCTCTGCATTCATTTTTCATCTTTCCTGCGTTATGAACATTTGTTAAAACAAAAGCTCAGAGTTTACAATGGAAACAAAGACAACGTTATGGCGAAGGATTTCATGTGCCCTGCACAACATGTATATTATGTGTTTTATCTATTATGTCATTGTATCTAAGGTGTGGTGAATATACATGTACTACTACTACAATTAATTAACGGGTATTTAGTATATTTGTATGAATGAGCCATTATTAAAGCTGCTGTCCCACTTAGAATGAACTAGAATAAATGAATGACAATGATAAGCCTAAAAGAGCAAACCAAGCACTTTTTTTAATATTTATTTTAATTTTGTACACAGGATTGAAGCAGGGGATCTCCAGAGCTGAGCCCCATTTATTTCAGCTCGGGCGGGGCGGAGGGGGGGAAATCCCTGCTTCCAGAGATGCAGACCTCCGAGGTGGTGCCATAATCTCTGCTTTTTCAAGCTCCGCGTCACGTGGGCCAATGGGAAGCTGCGCCGGATGATGTCACGGCTTCTTATTGGTCCGCAGGATGCGAGAGCTTTGTAAAGCGGCCATAATGTGCACCCTGCTACCCAGCCGAAAGGGCTACCAGCACCCCCTACGGAGGCAAGTATGTCCGGGAGGAGCAGGGGGTCCCTGGAGCTGAATAAATGGAGTTTAGCCCCGGCGACCCCTGCTTCAATGCTATGTTAAAAAAAAATGTTTTAAATGTCCCCCAAAAAGCGCTTGGATTGCCTCTTGAAGTGGTTAAAAGGAGATGTTTGAAACTGGCTATTTTTAGCTCCAGGGACCCCCAGGTTCATGAGATGCTTACCGGTAAAAGTAGTGCACCGCGGTCAACCTGCAGGTTACTTTTACCAGCACGTATCTCGGGAACCACAGAGTTCACGACACTGAAAATAATGTGGCTCCGATCCTGTGACTCCCGGCTGCACATCCTGGTAAAAATAACACGGGGACATAGGGAGGACTGCGGCTATAAGTCAGACAAGATCAATCATTTCTTGAATATCTGAAATATTGCCTTTTCTTTTTAGTTACAACAGAATGGAGGGCTGATAGTCAAACGTGTTTACTCAACCCTAGTGATTTAAGGTTAACATCCACCCGCTCCCTGTCTGGCGGCCAATTAGTTAGGGCGATAGTGATACAGAAAAGATAAAACAGAGACCCACCCTAAACTTAGGTTTGCAATGTTTACAGATTTGTTCAGGATAAGCTTTCATCTTTAAAATAGTCCTGTTTGTCCTAGGTGGGGCTGTACCATTAAGCATTGCTATACACCTCTAGTTTGATTTTAAAAAAAAGAGTACACCTGATTTACAAAATGTCTTTAATACCTATGATTTTCAGTGGGGCTACCACAGGGGAACTCAACAGTATCAAAGAAACCGAGAAATGAATAGCAGATACAAAAAAGAAAAACACTCAGATAGTTAAAAATCATAGAGTGCAGGATATTGGAGGGTCTTTTTTCTCTGATTCCTAGGGATCAATTTGTCAAACCAAGTATACATTTCCTCCATTGCACCATGACCAATATTCCACCTTAGTAATAGGAGAGCAGAATAGAATATTTGTTTATTTGTATAACCTAATCTGTGTGAAACCCGCATTTTGAATTCCCTTGTTGCAGTAGCCTCTACCACCTCTGAAAGGAGGCTATTCCATATATCCACACCCTTTCTATGGAAAAGAACGTCCTCACATTCTCGCTTAGATGCCACCCTCCAGTTTCAGCGTATGACCTCTTGCTCCGGCACTTCTCTTTCTCTGAAAATATGCTTCCCTCCTGTACTTTGATGAGCATTTGATTTATGTAATGGGAGACCAGGACTTTTTACAGATTTATACCGGGGTTATTCACTAGGCACAACAAGGTAGTAGAACAAAAATAAGTTTATTCGGGTAAACTCGCGTACACACAATGAATACACAAAATACAGACGAAATACACACTTACTGGGAGTCTGGGGGTGAGATCTAAGCTCAAATAGGTGCAGGGCGCCTGCTTCGGAAGGCTTACCCTGACCGTGATATACACTCGGGTACCCTGGTCCTCTTTTCGGCTAAAGATCCTAGCCGCGACCGCTACGTTCAATTCTCAGAACTTGGTCCTGACGCCTGACTGCAGGGCAGACTTTCCTATCTTTAAAACGAAGCCGGTTGCTCTGCTATTCGTGACAGAGCAACTTTGAAAAGCCCGCCCTAGCTTCATCGACACAAGTCACTAGATGGTCTGTTTCTCTGAGTTGGCTACCTCCTGATATACCCTCCGCTGTTCCATGTTCAGCATGAAGGAAGGAGGAGCGACCAATCAGAGCGTGGGAATTCCCTCCCACTAGCCAATAGAAATAAAGACTCATCCATTGGCTGATGTCAGAGGAGGGGGCGTGCCAAGCCGGCTCAAGATCCCCCATGGGCAGGACATACGTATTAACCAATGGGAAACACACCTACATTCTGCGGCTTCCCCCAGTCAACCCATTGCCACCTACGGGGCAGGCTCCGCTGAGTCTGGCAGACCAGAGTATCCTCCCTGCAGGGGAACTCTGTTCTCCGGACACAGTTCTCCACCCTGCCCCGTCCACTTAGCACCCCAACATCCCGTCTCCTCTTTGAACTCCGATGTCTATCCAGACTTCTTGGCACCTATATGGATGACCGGGCTGACTAAATAGACATTTATAGCAAATGCACCCACACAATAAAAATATGGTGTAATACAATATATGTCTTGGGGAGACCCATATCTGTGAGGGAAATAGAACTGGGATATCTGGGCTCGAAAACCAGGAGTCTGGGGGACACCGGGCAACCCAGGTGTAATTCAACCCGCATACCGGCAAATCATGCCTGCTCGCCGGGGCAAATTAGGGGACTACGGATAACTTTGGCCCCCGAACTCCTGCAAACAAAACAACTGCATTCCCAAATATCCCACCTAAAACTTACAGTACACTCAGAAAGTTTCATGAATCTGGTGTAAAGGGAACATGAAAAGTGGAAAAGCAGGGGACACTTTTTAACGTTTACATGTTGCACTACATGCCCCCTGGCTTATGGTGCTATGTACTGTAGCTGCCATAGACCCACGGATTTCAGGGGTAACTAGATGGGCTTAACCTTTATTGTATAGCCTGGCTACCCCCTACTGTCACAATGTATTATTACATTTTTATCCTTCTCCCTTCTCTCCCTTGTTATGTTGCTCAGGTTCGAGATCATCCACTATATCATCTCATCAAAGCCAGAGTACTGAAAAAGACTGGAGCACTGCCCGAAGCTATACAAACTTTAAAAATGACCATGAACCTCCCTGAAATGAAGAGAGGACAGTTAAAGAGAGGCAAACCAAACATCAGTGTTAGCGAATGCGTCTCCATATATCTGGAACTTGCAGAAGTTCTTCGTCTGAATGGAGAGCAGGTAAAGCCCAAGTGGGTTAGTAGAACAAATTGATGTGATGGAAAAATGGTAGTGTGTCTTGGCCAAATATTTCTACTCTGCAAAACTTCACTTCTGAACGCATTCTAAAAATCTAGTGATCACAGAGCTACTTATTAGTTCACAAGTATTATTTATTTATTTTATTTATAAAAAATGTTTTACCAGGAAGTAATACATTGAGAGTTGCCTCTCGTTTTCAAGTATGTCCTGGGCACAGTGTTATGATGACAAATACATAGTTACATTCTGTTGGATGACAGTGTCCATTGCAGAGAATAACCATCTTGTTTTCTTTTATGTTGTTGCAACGCCATATAGTTCCCTGAATCTCCGAGAGCAGAACTTCTAGCTCAGGCGTGGCCAACTGCAGACCTCAAGGGCCACCAACAGGTCCAGTTTTTAAGGATATCCCAGCTTCAGCACAGGTGGCTCAGACTTTGACTGAGCCACTGATGGAGCCACCTGTGCTGAAGCAAGGATATCCTTTAAACCGCATCCGTTGCTGGCCCTTGAAGGCTGGAGTTGGCCACCCCTGTTCTAGCTGATGCAGTTGTACTAAACGTTAAATCTACTAATGTATTGATATTTTGTTGGTAACCTTTGTGTTAACATCCCAGCACGAAGCTACGAAGGTAATGCAAGATGCCATCCATGAATTCAGTGGCACTCCAGAAGAGGTTCGAATAATTGTTGCTAATGCAGACTTGGCTCTTAGTAAAGGTGATGTGGAAATGGCTTTGGGCATGCTGAGAAATATCACCGCAAACCAGCCTTACTACATCGAAGTCAAAGAAAAGATGGCCCAAATATACCTTTATTCTCGAAAGGATAAGAGACTATACATTGCATGCTACAGGTAAGGTTCAAGGAGCCTAATTGGTCCTGCAGGGGACCAACATGAGCATTGAATCAAATGACTGTCTACTGTACATAGTTTTCAAAGAAAGGTGGGGGGGGCCGTGTTGGTCCTTTCTTCCATGTAGTAACAGAGGAGGGAGAGGGAGTCGGTGGTATGATACCTTTTATTAAACCAACTAGTAGTTGAAATGTTACAAGTTTTCGAAACTCTCAACCTCTCGGGGTCCTTCATTGGGTCCTTCATCTGTTGTACACGATGAAGGACCCTGGGAGGTTCGAAAGCTTGTAACATATCAAATACGTGTTGGTCCAATAAAAGGTATCATACCACCGACTCCCTCTCCCTGCTTTGTTACTACATGTACATCGTTTTCAAATACTCACAGGACTCTTTTACAAGTCTACACATAATGGCTAAGGAAATAACATATTTATGCAAATAGAATCAAATACTGCTGGTTCAATAAATAGCATCTCCCTCCCCCCAACAGCCCTGACTATAATACAGTCTCCGTGGGCAGAATTCTCTCTCTGGCAATATATGTTGCAGTATACAGTAGTATTACGTATCAGTTGAAATATTCGCCTGTTGAGGCATAAACTTTTTACTATTCAGATCAACACACATCTCCAACCTCGATTTAAATGTCTGTGTTGTTTTTGTCTCTAATTCAAAGCGACCTGTGCAACATTCCATTCAATGGTGTCATGTTTTTGGCAGGCTTAATTATGATCATCTTGTTTGCACATCATGAAATTAGTTCTTGCAGCTGTATCAGTCCAATTGAAGTTTTGCTAAATTGAATGTGTGCTGTTGTGGATTATACACCTTGTTTTATTTGGACTGGCAGAATATATTTTCAAGACAAGTTTTCTAGAGCAATGCTTTCTTAAATGAAAATCAATCATTTTGTGTGTCAATAACATTAAATGGCAATTGAGATCAGGGCCGCAGACAGAGGGGGGAGTGGGGGCTGCTAGGACAAGTGTCCCGAGGCTCATTGGGTGCGAGGGGCTTGGCCGGCGCTGCAAGTTGGGCTTGGCCAGAGGTCAGGCATACCTTCTGCGTCTAGCTGCTGGGCCTCTGGTGTCCGCCGCCGAGCCCCGGCTCTCCCCAGCTGCTGCCTTCAACTTCCCACGGTAAGCCTCTTTCCCCTGCTGGTGTATGCCGGAATCTGGGCATGCCCATAAGTTGGGCCTAGATTCCAGCGCAGGAGAGAGGAGGGACTGGCATGGGAGAGAGGCTTGCAGCAGCTGGGGAGAGCGGGGGCACCAGAGGCCTGAGACCACCCCCAAGGTAAGTGTGTGGTGTCTATATTTTGGGGAGGGGGGGGTTGGTGTCTGTATTGGTGGGGGTAGGGTTGTATGTATGTATGTCTTTATTTATATAACACCATTAATGTACATAGCGCTTCACAGTAATAATACACTTGACAATCATAAATAACAAATATCAGATCATAGGAATAAGTGCATCACACATAAAAGTAACATTGTGGAAGAGGAGTCCCTGCTCCAAAGAGCTTACAATCTAATTGGTAGGGAGAACGTACAGAGACAGGAGGATGGCATTCTGGTAAGTGCATCTGCAGGGGGCCAAACTTTATGTATCGTGTCTAGTATTAGCCACAGTGCTACTCATATGCTTCTTTAAGCAAGTGTGTCTTAAGGTGGTTCTTAAAGGTGGATAGAGAGGGTGCTAGTCGGGTATTGAGGGGAAGGGCATTCCAGAGGTTTGGGGCAGTCAGTGAGAAAGGTTTAAGGAAGGAGAGAGCTTTAGATACAAAGGGGGTAGAGAGAAGACATCCTTGAGCAGAACCCAAAAGTCGGAATGGTGGATAGCGAGAAATTAGGGCTGAGATGTAAGGAGGAGCAGAAGAGTGAAAAGCTTTAAAAGTGAGGAGGAGAATTGAGTGTGAGATGATAGGAAGCCAGGAGAGGGGGGATGCTGAGACAGATTTAAGAAAGAGTAGAGTGATTCTGGCAGCAACGTTTAGGATAGATTGTAGGGGAGACAGGTGAGAGGCAGGAAGGCTGGACAGCAGGAGGTTACAGTAATCGAGACGGGAGAGAATGAGGGCCTGAGTCAGAGTTTTAGCAGTCGAGTAACAGGAAAGGGCGTATCTTTGTAATATTGCGTAGGAAAAAGCGTCAGGTTTTTGATACGTTTTCAATGTGAGAGGAGAATGTGAGAGAGGAGTCGAGTGTTACCCCTAGGCAGCGTGCTTGGACTTCTGGGTGAATGATGGTACTTCCAACAGTAATGTGGAAGGAGGTAGAAGGGCCAGGTTTGGGAGGAAGTATGAGGAGCTCTGTTTTTGCCATGTTAAGTTTAAGTCGGCGGAGGGCCATCCAGGATTATTTAGCAGAGACATTCAGAAACTTTAGTCTGTACAGCAGGTGTAAGGTCAGAGATTGAAAGGTAAATTTGTGTGTCATCAGCATAGAGGTGATATTTAAACCCAAGAGATGTGATTAGGTCACCTAGAGAAAGTGTGTACAGAGAAAAGAGAAGAGGTCCCAGGACAGGGCCCTGGGGCACCCCCACAGAGAGATCAATAGAGGAGGAGGAGTTGTTAGCAAAAGAGACACTGAAAGTATGATGGGAGAGGTAGGAGGAGATCCAGGATAGAGCTTTGTTACGAATACCAAGAGTATGGAGAATGTGAAGGAGAAGAGGGTGGTCCACGGTGTCAAATGCTGCAGAGAGGTCAAGTAGTATGAGTAGAGTGTAATGACCTCTGTCTTTGGCAGTATGGAGGTCATTAGTTATTTTAGTGAGGGCTATTTCAGTGGAGTGAGCAGTGCAGAAGCCAGATTGTAGAGGATCTAGGAGAGAATAGGTGTTGAGGAAATGGAGCAAACGAGATAATACAAGACGTTCAAGAAGTTTGGAAGCAAAAGGCAGGAGGGAGACAGGTCGATAGTTAGGGTGTTTGCATTTGGGGTGGATGTAGTGGTGTCTGTACTTGGGGGTTAATGATGTCTGTATTTGGGGGGGTAGTGGTGGCTTTATTTGGAGCTGGGGGTAGTGGTGGCTTTATTTTGGGTAGTAGTAGTTTCTGTATTTTTTTGGGGGGTAATGGTGTCTGTATTTAGCGGGGAGTGGTGGTTGTATTTGTGGGCGTGTAGTTGTGTCTGTGTTTGGGAGAGTAGTGGTGTCTGTATTTTGGGGGGTTAGTCATGTCTATTTTGTTTGGGGGTAGTGTTGTTTGTATTGGGGGTATTGTGTGTGTATTGTGGGGACAGGGGGTTGTGTGAGCATTGTGGGGGGTGTAATTGTATGGCTATTGGGGATAATCGTGTCTGTGTGTGTGGCCGGCCAGGGGGGTAGGGGGAATGAATGTGAAGGGGGAGGGGGAGAAATTGAGGGAGTGGGATTAAGTGAGAGGGGGTAATTGAGTGATAGCGGAGGGGGAGAGAGTCAGAGGAGAGAGGGAGGGAGGAAGAGGGGGAAAGAGTGAGAGATAGAAGGGGGAGGAGAGAAATACAGGTGTGAAACGGCAGGCTCGCAAGGCCGCTGACATGAAGGTAGGTGGGTGGTTGAAACTCTAGTGCTCCGCCCTGTGAAATCTATTAGCGGCCCTGATTAATATATAGTTAGATAATAGCTGCATTCATTTGTAAGAAACAAATTACATTTCACTATTCTGTGACACGTCTGAAAATGCTAATTATGTTAAAGGTATAAAAAGTTGCACACAATGCTGCTATGTGCACATTGCTGGCCCCTCTTATCGCAAAATGATTAACATCGTGTTTGCATTTGAAATCATATTGCACACAAATGCCATACTGCAGCTTGTAGAAAATACAGCATAAGTTGTAAACCCTGCAATCAACTTGCTGAAAAAAGTAATACTGATCCAGAGCTGTCTAGGGCCCCTCACTCCTGAGTGTGAGAAGGGGCCTCACACATGCATTAGATTTGCGTGAGACCCATTCTCACCTGCAGAGCAGCGGACGCAGTGCCTGCACGGGGCGGGTTATGACATGAAGGGGCGGGGTTGTGTAGAGAAGGGGCGGGATTGTGCCACGATGGGGCAGGATTATAAAATGATATGGTAGGATTACTACTCGATTGGGCGGGTTATGGTGCAAAGGGGGTGGGGTTGGGATGGTTTTCGGGGTCTCAGTCAGAGTGAGACTATCATCGCTCTGCATGAGACTCACGCAAATAGCTTGAGTCTCGACAGTGCGGCTCGTATAATATTTTGTAACCATTCTTTATTGTATGTTTTGATAGAGAGCTGTGTGAATATTTGCCAGGCTCCCATACAAGCCTTCTTCTGGGAGATGCCTTCATGAACATTCAAGAGGTATTTTTTTATCGTCTTTTTCCAGCACCTACAATGAAAGCAGCAATCCCTTAAAGAATATGTTTTATTTATTTTTAACACTGTGAAGTCCCATTGCTGATATATTTAGCAATGCCGCCCTTGTTAAATGCTGCTGCTCTGCATTCTTGAGATATCCTTTGCTGTAAAAGTATTTTCCGGTAGAACTGGCCACCCACACACATTAAACCAACAAATGTTCCCTAGGCAACAGCTAATATCAGTGGCACAATAAATAGGTGACAACTCAGCAAAAACCTTTGTTTACTTTTATAGCAGCAAATAGATCCAGGTAATAGGAATTGCAATAAATATAATTGTTTTTTTGGGGGGTATTGCTGCTTTAAGCTTTAGCTATAATCTTGAATATGTAGTTGAATGATTGATTAATTTATCAATTCCTTTTATTATTTTGTATACATCAGGAAAACAATGTCATACAGTTTCCATTTATGGCAGGACAGAAAAGCACATGGATCATTTAAAGAGGCAATCCAAACGTTTTTTTTTTTTTTGCATCTATATATCTATAGATATATAGATATATAGATATATAGATATATATATAGATATAGATGCAAAAAATATATATATTTGCAATTTTTTTTAATATATGTAGCATTGAAGCAGGAGGTCTCCAGAGCTGAACCCCATTAATTTCAGCTCCGAGGAACCCCTGCTTCCAGAGATACTTACCTACGAATTAGGTGCCGGTTGCAGCGTTCCTCGGCTGCCTGGGTTCACATTATGTCTGCTGTACAAAGTTTTCGTGTTTTGCTGGCCAATAGGAAGTCGCGATGTCATCGGTGCAGTTTCCTATTGGCCCATGTGACACGGGAGCTTTAAACTTTATAGCCCTGCTTGCTCACCTGGAGCGGCTACCGGCACCTACTTCGGAGGTAAGTATCTCTGGAAGCAGGGGTGCCCGGAGCTGAAATTAACGGGGTTCAGCTCCGGAGACCCCCTTCTTCAATCTATATATATATTTCTCAAAATCTTGTTTGTGAGTGTCTGGAGACCATTTGCTTGGTCCATCGGGCCACTCGCCCTCCCACGGCTCTCATTGGCCGATGTGTCTGCTCCCCTGTGTCCCGCCCCCCCACGGCTCTCATTGGCCCCGCAGAGCACGCTCTCTCCTGCTCTCTCCTCCCACAGGCCGCTCCTTTCCCCGGCTCTCACATCCCCACGGCTCTCACCCTTCCCCAGCTCTCACCCTCCCCACGGCTCTCACCTCCATTCTGCTCTCACCCTTCCCCGGCGCTCTCACACCCTTCCCCGGCGCTCTCACACGCTTCCCCAGCGCTCTCACCCTTCCCCGGCGCTCTCACACCCTTCCCCGGCACTCTCACACGCTTCCCCAGCGCTCTCACCCTTCCCCGGCGCTCTCACCCTTCCCCCGCCGCTCTCACCTCCCTTCTGCTCTCACCCTTCCCCGGCGCTCTCACACCCTTCCCCGGCACTCTCACACCCTTCCCCGGCGCTCTCACACGCTTCCCCGGCGCTCTCACACGCTTCCCCGGCGCTCTCACACCCTTCCCCGGTGCTCTCACACCCTTCCCCGGCACTCTCACACCCTTCCCTGGCGCTCTCACACCCTTCCCCGGCGCTCTCACACCCTTCCCCGGCACTCTCACCCTACCACACACCACTCCCCCCCTCTCTGCGGCTCTCACTCACACAGGCCGCTCCCCACCCCCGAGAGCACTCCTCCGGCTCTCTCCGCCTCTCCCGTGAAGGGCACAGCACCTCCTCACCGGAGCGTCTCAGCCTCACCGGGGGTCACGGACACCGCTGAGGAGCCCGAGGTGGAGGAGGAGGGTGGCCGGGTGCAAGGTGAGGAAACGCAGGGGAATGGGTCCCTGACTCACCCCCTCCCTCCCCTTTGCCCCCCCTCCCCTTCTCCCCCTCCCTCCCCGTTGACCCCCCTCCCTCCCCCCTTTGACTCCACTCCTTTGACCCCCTCCATCCCCCCCTTTGACCCCCCTCCCTCCCCCCTTTGACCCCCCGCTCCATGCCCCCCCGCCCTTCCGCTCCATGCCCCCCGCCCTTCCGCTCCATGCCCCCCCCGCCCTTCCGCTCCATGCCCCCCCACCCTTCCGCTCCATGCCCCCCCACCCTTCCGCTCCATGCCCCCCCCGCCCTTCCGCTCCATGCCCCCCGCCCTTCTGCTCCATGCCCCCCCCTGCCCTTCTGCTCCATGCCCCCTCCCCCCTGCCCTTCCGCTCCTTGCCCCCCCCCCGCCCTTCCGCTCCATGCCCCCCTGCCCTTCCACTCCATGCCCCCCCTGGCCCTTCCGCTCCATGCCCCCCCGCCCTTCTGCTCCATGCCCCCCCGCCCTTCCGCTCCATGCCCCCCCGCCCTTCCGCTCCATGCCCCTCCCCCGCCCTTCCGCTCCATGCCCCACCCGCCCTTCCGCTCCATGCCCCCCCTGCCCTTCCACTCCATGCCCCCCCGCCCTTCCGCTCCATGCCCCCCGCCCTTCCACTCCATGCCCCCACTCCATGCCCCCCGCCCTTCTGCTCCATGACCCCCCCCCCGCCCTTCCGCTCCATGCCCCCCCGTCCTTCCGCTCCATGCCCCCCCCGCCCTTCTGCTCTATCCCCCCCCCCGCCCTTTCTCTCCATGCCCCTCCCCGCCCTTCCACGCCTCCCTCCCCCCCGCCCTTCCACGCCCCCGCCCCTGCAAGCCCGGGCAACGCCGGGTATATCAGCTAGTGCTATATAAATGATAAAAAAATAGAAAACAAAATTGCCGGCTTGGATTGCTCCTTTAACATCAATCATCATTTGTAATTATTTGTGTTGTTTTCTAGTGCAGTGCCAGCAAAGCAAATTGCAAGGGGAGAAAATATTGATATATAATTAACAGAATATAGTAAAAAAAAAAAAGGGAGACATTACATTCTGATCCAAAGCTGGACAGGTCTCATCAAGAGGGATGTATTGGATAAAGGAAAAATGACAATTGAATGGCCAAGAGAATAGTTAGTCCATGCAATGGGTACTTTTTCTTTTGGCATCAAGTGACACGTGAAGGTAAAAGAATTAAGGAGGGAAGAGTGGGAATGATGAGTGTTAGGTTTTAGGCAAATTATTCATATTTAACACAGATGGAAAGAGACCGAAAACTCTATACCACTAGCGTAAAGGTATGTTATGGAAGAAGGACTATGGAGTGGCCAACTCCAGTCCTCAAGGGCCACCAACAGGTCAGGTTTTAAAGATATCCCTGCTTCAGGCAACACAGAAGCCCAATGCTACATCCAACATGACAAAAATACACAGTAAAATACTTATATATTCTCTTGAAGCTCACCCCTCCCCACTTCCCAAGTCAGCAGGTCTTTTTCATTTTACTGGATGTAGATCCAATGTTGGTCTTTCTCCTAATAGAGGTAAATGAGAATTTTAATCCTAATAGAGGTATATTAGTATTAGTATTAGTATTTGATCTGGTAGTGTTAGGACCTGTGAACTGGGTCTGCCTTGTCGTGGCTCGCAAGCTTACAATGCTTTGGCCAAAGGGTTAAACTAAATGACCCTTTTTTCAAGAGAATATATAAGTATTTTACTGTGTATTTTTGTCATATTGGATGCAGCATTGGGCTTCTCTGTTGCTTGTTGTATACATTTGCCAAGCTCAATAGCTCTCCTTTTTGACACTTATATACATATATATTTTGTGGGGGCTCAGGGGTTCCTAAAATGAGATTGCTGGGGTTCTGCGTGTTGTTTTTCCCTGCTTCAGCACAGATGGCTGAATCAGTGGCTCAGTCTGTGCTGAAGCAGGGATGTCCTTAAAACGTGACCTGTTGGTGGCCCTTGAGGACTTGAGTAGGCCACCCTTGGACTATGTGAATTGAGTTATTGATGATCCCTGTATATAGATAAACAAGATGATGCACAGAGCATACAAAACATACTTTTTATTTATGTTCAACAATTGAACAAGAGGATGTGCAGAGCATTAAACACATACTTTTTATTTATGTTCAGTAATTGTAGTAGATTTATGATGATTTTTGTGGCAAGGAATTTAGTACAGACAAAGCTGGTCAGAATTTGGAATCCTGTAGAGTAGTTATCTATAGCGACTATTTGTATCTGTAAAGCGCATAACTATTTTAATGCAGATTTTGATCCATTTTTTTAGAAACACAGAATACAATAAATCAAATTAATGATTCATGTGTCTCTTTTAATAATAGCCCGAGAAAGCTTTGGAGATTTATGATCAAGCTCAGCGGAAGAATCCTCAGGACGCAGCGCTGGCTAGCAGAATCGGACAAGCTCTTGTCAAAACTCATCAGTATAAAAAGGTTTTCATGCGACATTATTCCTTTCTGAATATTTAAATAGAGTTCACACTAAAAGCAGTTGTTGTTTGATTATTTTCACAGCTTAAACTATAGTGCGCAATCTGTATTCTGAAAATGAGATGCTTGGGAGATTATACAGATGTGGCACGATTTAAATTCCTCCGTGCGGCACAGAGTGGGCGGATCGCGGCCCAAGTGCGCCCGTGATCACGGCCAAGTACGATCAATGCCCACCGCAGAGTTAGTTTGTCAGAAGGATTAAGGCAGCAGGGGACCCTGATTCTGGATGGGGCTCCCGCTGTGTTATTCTTACCGGGCCTTCACCGGTCTGTAAGAGCTGTACAGAGAGATCAGAGAGAAGCGGTTCCTCTCTGTGAGTCTCTCTTATAAGAGACAATTAGAGCATTCACCATTTCGGTGCCCTAATAACGTACCTCAGGCCTGTCAAACTCAGAAAAGCTTGGTGGTCGATTCTTCAGACTTGGGCCGCACAGACATTTTTGTTTATAAACAGTCACTATAACCTACACGTACACTTTTTTCTTGTGTTTTCCTTATTAAAAATACATACTCTATCTCTCCCCCTCCCCTCCCCACCTCTTGCTCTCTCCTCCACCATACACATATACACACACACACACATAATACCCACCTGCTACACAATACCTCCCCGCCCCCCACTCCACAGTACACACACAATAGCCCCCTGCCCTACAATATATACACACACACACACACACAAAATAACCCCTCTCCCCACAAAACACACACACAAACAATAGCCCCACAATACCCTGGCGGCCCGGAAGCAACTTCCAGAGCTCGCCGGGCCCCCGCAGTCACCGGGCCCAGGACTTCTGTGCCAGCTCTCCCCCCTATCGGCTCGGGCCACGAATCAGTCAGCCTTGATGTACCTAGCACCCCAGAGGCCCCTTTGTCATACTAGGTACGTCACAGCGAACTCCTTGTTTTCCAGGGGCTGACCAGGCATACCGCTCCAACAGAGCAGTCTGACTAATCAATGTAACTGGTGCCCCCTCTGCTTCCTTTTCCGTCAGCCAGGGAGTTTTGTTGTAGCCATTAGATGACCTCAAAGGCGGAGGTCTTGTGGTACTGTGGGGCTGTCGGACCTCTAGCACTGAAAGGGTTAAGCACCATAAGTAATGTATCTGAAAGTTATATGGCCAACGTAGCCAAGAAGTAGACCGTATTGACATAAATCTACTTGTTGAAAAGACAATGGCCCATATTTACTAAGTTCTGCTGTTCCATAAGACACCTTCTGGTGCCAAGACTGCTTATGGCCGATCCAAGTGAATGAGCAGTGAGGTGTCTTCCAGTGCCAGAAGGTATCTTATGGAATAGCACCACTTAGTGAATCTGGTCCAATGTCCAGAAGTGAAAAAGAAACATGCCAAGATTGGATAATGAGTTTTATTTTATTACACGAACATTTTATTTTCATGGCTGCCATCTAGAATTAAGAAGAAAAAAAAACCTGTCCTATGGGTAATTGTTTTACAATCTCTTTTGATCTTCAGGCAATAAATTACTACGAGGCTGCTCAGAAGATCAGCGGGCAGGACTTCCTATGCCATGATCTGGCTGATCTTCTACTTAAACTCAAGCAATATAACAAAGCAGAAAAGGTTCTAAAACAGACGCTGGAACATGAGCCTGGTAACATTTCCTCTACTTATTTTTCAATTGCGACGACACTTTCTAAGGTTGTTGCAAGATGGGGTCAACAGTTCCTAGTTATGTGAAGGTAACCTCAGTGGGTACATTGAAGTCTGTGTTTGTATTGTAAGTATTCTGTTGGGGTTACACAGTATCATGACTGATGAGTAAATAACACGTTTGCTAAATGGATGCTACGTTTAAAGAGGCAGTCCAAGCGGCACTTTAAAACAAAAATTGTAATATATGCAGCATTTGATTACCTTTATTGAAAACTAATTACCTAAGCTGCCAATCAATTAGTTCTACCGTGATCGATCAGCAAAGATCCCGCTTCGAGGGTTCACTAAATGGCCACATTTCCGTTTCAATCAATCCTTCAGTCAGTGTAATTTAGCTACAATGTATTGTTACTGTACATTACTAAGGTAACATTATCTATTGTTACACTTTGCAGCTCAAACGGCTGGGAATATGGGCAACAAATGATCACAAACAGGAAAGTGTTACACATACCTAGCACTGCTGGGGCGGTAGGCTAATTATGTAATACTACAGACCTGATTTTTTTTTTTTTAAACACGTTGCATGGATTTCTGCTTTAAATAATTTGATTCAGAGGTTTATTCAGTATGCCTTGATCCCACCTCCTTCTAGGAGATTAATAGTAATACTGTGATGTTGTTGGGATCAAAAATGACACAATTGCTTAATTGTAAAACTAGGTAAGGTCTGGAAAAAAAAGTAAAAAAAAAAAAATATATATATATATATATATATATATCTCAAGTAAAAAGATCACTTGTGAGCACATTTACATGTCTTAGACAGGTCTGCAACCCTGCTTTTCGCCATTATCACCAGCATACAGTGCTTCCACTGCAGCAAGGGATTCTGGGAAATGACATGCAAATGAGCACACGTGTCATTTTTAGCCTGAAATCCATTTTTACATGGAATCCTTATAAGCTAAATATAAATAAACAAATATATCTATAATATATATATAATATTAAGTAATTACAGGTATATATATATATATATATATATATATATATATATATACCTGTACTTACTTAATACGTGAAAAACAAACCTGTGCTAAAATGCATAAACGGGGGTATACATAATAATGAGAACAAATACAGACTATGGAAAAGAATATTCCCCAAGGTTGTCAGTCAGACTGGCCGGTCAGTAAGTAGCCCTACCTAACAAGGTATATGGTGGAACATAGTACATGGGAATGTGACCAGCAAATAAGTCTGCTGTGCAAGGGGTAGAAAAATATTTGAATGAAACCCTAACTGCTCAGGATCCAAGTTAGATTGCCAAAAAACAGTCCCATATCAGATGATGTTAATAAAAGTAGTTAAATGTCCAGATTAAAAAGGATTATAATCAATAATACTGAATAATGGGACACTTAGCACCAGAAGAATTGCTGCTGCAAAGCAGACTTTGTGGTCAGACGGTGGTAGGTCAAATTTTCTGCAAGAATGAAGTGGAAGATCAGATTAAAGTTAAACAGATTTGTGTATATAGTGTAGTTTATCAAATCTTCAGCGGAGAATGGAAATCTAAATGTTTTAAATATGATATGGGGTCATATTTTCGAAGTTGTAATATTTATTATGGCTCCTTCAAGTGAGTCAAGAAGCATCGCTTAGTATATATTGCTAGTGCTACCTCACATTTGGCTGTGCTGATACTTAGATTTCTAAAGGTTTCATTATTTCTTATTCTATTTCAGTGATTGACTTGTCTTCCATGATGAATGATGTTAAGTATCTGATATTACTAGCAAAGACATACAAAAACAATAAAAAAGGATTGGTGGTTGAAACATTAAACAAGGTAACATCGGGGGTCCAAAACGGCATTTCTTATATTTGGTGTGTAGTAACAGGACTCATCTTCTATGCAGAATTATCTACTAGTCACACCGATGCGGGACATTTCTACAAGCTGTGATACTTTTCATTGGACCAGCATATAACAGTAAACAATACTGACACACATTATTGTACATGATAATAAATCTACACCTGGGCCAACCTCCTGCCCTGCTCATGCATTAGACATCTTCCAACTCCACAAAGCCCCGTATGACCTATTTAAATACTCACAATGAATGGATGAAGAGGGCACACAGGCTTATAGTTGCAAAAAGTGCTGCTTACTCTGGTGTCCTTGTCTGTAGAAGGAGCTGCATCCCCGAAACATCACACTTTCAGCTCAGCAAGATGTAATACACACTAAACAGCACTTTTTGCAACTATAAGCCCATGTGCCTCTTTCATCTATTCACTGTGAGTATCTATAAAGGACAATTACTTGGGACAAATGGGTTCCTGCAAGGATTGAGCACCAGGGGAGATCTGAATCTACAGACTGAGTATTGGAGGGCCACTTCACTACTATATCTTTGTATGGCCTATTTCAATGAATGGACCATAATGCCTATTTCAGCCCTGGAAGGTGGATTATGGAGTAGCACTGCCTAATAAACATGACCATATGTCTGAACCAAACATATGCAATGCCTTGGCCATATGCCTCTTCTACTCAGAAGGTGTACAAGAACAATACATGGTCAGTGTGTGTTCCTGCATTGATCAGCAAAGTTCATGAACCATGCATACTGTATGCAATGCCGGGGCCAGATTCCTCCACTATTCAGGCCTTAAGAATATACATTACATATCCAGTACCTGGGTAAGCTTAACCAGACAAATACAATACCTGGCCAGATGCCTCCACTGCTTTCTCATAAAATCTTCTCTGTTACCTATTCGTTATTTTAGCTTGTTTATACTTCCAACTTAAAAATTTCTCCCAACAGTGGCTCTCTAAACGCTTTCATTACTGATGAGGTTGTCTGTTTATGGCGTTGAAGGCATCTTTGGAATGAAAGTTAAATATTTAAGCAGTAATACTTCTGTATTTTCCTTCTAACTACTTGACCATTTCTCCAGGCTTTTGACATCCAGCTGCGGATCCTAAAGCGTGTCCCTTTGGAACAAGCAGAAATTATCCCAGCACAAAAGCAGCTGGCATCTGTAATCTGTGTACAACTTGCTGAACATTATGTGGATCAAAAGGACTACGAGAATGCTCTGAAATACTACAAAGAAGCAATGCTTTTCTCCGACACGGATAGCAAAGTGAGTACAGTATTAGGTCGAGGAGTTCATACAGTAAGGCATCCTAGTCTTACTGCATTTGGTTCTATATTTAATAGGTATTTTTATTTTGTGTTGAATAATTATAATTGCATAATCACACTGGCAGTTTCAAAAAAGAAAATAGTGCTACTAATTTAAACAGGATTAACAAAAGCTAAATACGTTTACAAGAAGCTTGTCCTGAAGGGCTTAACGTTTGTCACAGACTCCCAATGTATACCGACAACTATGTATTACACTGAACTTGCACCGATACCCATGAGTTTGCCAACACAATTTTACCTGCACTGATTTGTGTGCAGTGATGCTGCTAATTTAATTTTTTTTAACATGCAAGGTAGTATTTAGTACATTTTATTTTAGTTTTAGTATTCATCAAAAGTGTTAAGTCATCATTTAAAAATGGAAAGACAAGACAGGTTTTGTATGGTAGCCCTTGTTTTCTTTATATATATATATATATATATATATATGATAAAGAATCACTGGCACTCCAATAAAAATTCAATAATGAATAGGTGCATGTCCCATATAAATAATAAAAGTATACATTACCGCATAGCAGCAAAAAGGAGACAGCACTCAGGTGAATGAAAATAAATGTATTAAATACAGCACATACTGTAACGCCAACGTTTCGATCCCACAGGGGGATCTTCCTCAGGGGGTGCAACAGACACAGGACAGAAACCACTCATGTGGTTGCCTTGACAACTGGGCCTGCTGATGCAGTATCAGTTTGTATACATGCAATCACACTGACAGCTTGGGTTTGATCATGTGACATGGATTCCCCAATAGGAGTACAGACATGGAGTTGGAGCATGATCTAATTAGATTGTATTATGCACAGCTGTTCTGTCGCCCGATGATGATGTTTTTTGATGATGTGGAGATGTTTATGTCACTTGGGTGTTGGGGTATATAAGTCACTCACTGTCCTGTGTCTGTTGCACCCCCCTGAGGAAGATCCCCCTGTGGTAATGTGTTGCAGACATGCCTAAGACATGCAAATGAGCATACAGTATATTTGCATTTGCTATATATATAGCAAATACAAATATACTGTATGCTCATTTGCATATATATATATATATACATATACACTGTATAGATATAGATAAAGCAAATCCGTAAATACGGAAGATTACTCATCAAACTGAAAATAAATTATTTTGAATGATGAGGGCTCCACATTGATATAAGTTATTGTTATTATTATTGTGCATTTAAATAATGATAGGTTTTAGGAGAAAATATGTAGCACTTACACAGTATGTCTATTGATTCCTGAAGCTGAAAGGAAATGCAGAGTTCTATCAACTAAGTTTTTCAGACTCAGAAATGTAAGGCTGGTAGTCATGCACTTGCAATACCAAGCCGTAAAAACCCCTTTCTGTAAGGTTTCTTATGGCACCACAAGATGTTTGATGGCTTAACTCTGCTCCGTAAATACTGTATGACCCTAGATCGTTTCAGCTCTGCATGCCGGGCTACAGCCATAAAGTAAACATGGCCGCAAGGTGACATTATATGAAGTCCATGTCCTGCTGTTTCCAGTTTATTTTAAGCGTCCCCAAATCTTCCCTTATCTTTCCAGGTGATGTTGGAGTTGTCCCGCCTTTACTTAATGATAAATGACTTGGATGCCTGTGAGAACCAGTGTACTGTCCTTCTTCAGGATACCCAGTTTAAAGAGGCCGCTATGATGGTGAGATTTCAAAAGACAATGTTAATTTATGTATGTACTGTATATATGTATGTACAGTATATAGTTACATGGTTACATAGTAGATGAGGTTGAAAAAAGATATGCATCCACAAGTTCAACCTATGCTAAATTTAGACGACAGATATTTTATCCTATATCCCTACTTACAGTATATTGATCCAGAGGAAGGCAAACAACCCCAGTGAAATATCATCCAATGATATCTCATAAGGGGGAAAATTATCCAATAATTGGCAATCAGATTACTCCCTGGATCAACATCCTTCCTATGTTTACTTATTTGGTATATTCCTGTATACCTTTCCTTTCTATAAAGATGTCCAACCTTTTTTTGAACATATCTTTATTTATATAGCACCCTCAACGTACTCGGTGCTTTACAAAAGAGACAGTATAGGAAATCATAATACAATAAGTGCAACAAACAAAATCAGACAGTAGGAAAGGAAATCCCTGCCCCGAAGATCTTACAATGTAAGTGGGATGTTGGGAGACTTACAGAGACTGCAGGTGAGGGAATAAGTACTGTAGATGGCTAAACTTGGTAGGAACCACTATGGGTGTGGGACAGTAGCCATTAGTCTGGGCTATTGAAATGCTTAATTTAAGATGTGAGTTTTAAAGTTAATCTTAAAGGTGGGGAGAGACGGTACTTAGCTTATACTATTCTGGATCCAGGGTCATGTCTGGAGGTATGAATGAACCCAGCTAGCATACACACACACATACACACATATCATATAAAAAAAAACAACCCTCCCCAATACATATAAAAATTCCCCCAAGCCCCCAACACATATAAAAATTCCCACAAGCACCCCAATACATATACAAATTTCCCCAGCCCCCCAATACACATACAAATTCCCCCAAGCCCCCCAATAAATTTAAAAATACCCCCAAGCCCCCCAATACATATAAAAAAAACCCAACCCCAAATACATATAAAAAAAAGACCCCCACCCCCAATACATATTAAAAAGACCCACACCTCCCCAATGCATCTTTTTTAAAACCCCACCCCCAATACATATTAAACAGACCCCCACAATACATATAAAAAAAGACTTACCTTGTGGATGATCAGGCCGAGTCCAAAGGATGTGGGGGCCCGGCGGCCGGCACTGCCAGTTGGGCTTGACCTCTGGCCAGGCCCGGCTGCCGGTGATCTCGCGGCCAGACCCTGACTCTCCCCTCAGCAGCAGCCTGCATGCCTTTATACCTCTGTACCACACCGAGCTTCCGACAGGCCTCCCTCTCATGCCGTCCCGCACCGGAAGCAGAGAGCGCTGATGTCAGAGCGCTTTCGGCGCGCTGACGTCAGAGAGGCCCGTTGGCGACGGACAGAGGGATAGAGACATGCAGGCTGCTGCCAAGGGAGAGCCAGGGCCCGGCCACGAGAGGACCGGCAGACAGCGTGGCCAGAGGTCGGGCATAACTTGCAGTGCCGGCCGGGTGCCCCTGACTCACCGGGTCTGGGATGCCAACCCCCGGCAGATCCACCCTTTTGGCAGCCCTGGCAGGGATGCATCAAAAGCGCTTGAAGTTTCTGTGCCGCCAGATAATCTAGTTACATTGGATCTTTCTGTCTTTCTATGAGCGATATGAATTTAAATGAATGTCTGCGATACCTGGAACTTCCTGTAGCATAGATGACATTACTACAGTGGCAACATGGCGACTCCCTGTTCTACTTAAATGTGCTTTGAAAAATGTGCTTTACAGAGCATGAAGAGTATTTTTTTAGCATGTAGTCTGCCTTTTAAAAATAGATTTTTTTTTTGTTTAAATCCAAAACACTATTTCTACAGGTCTGGTCATAGGATTGTGGCTGTTACATGTATATTGGAAAATCTGAATTCCCCCATGATGTAAACCCTATGTTTGGTATATAAAATTTTCAGAGTTATTTTTCATAACTGGATCTGCCAATTAATTTGTATGAATAATGTACCTACTGCTCTTCCTCCCAGTATGCTTATGTAACGGGTATTCCCCCACCCAATCGCAAATAGGGTCTCCTAGGGGAAATGCTACTCTGGTTACAAGGCATAATAGTGTGGCGCACCTGCTGGCTTACAGGACTCCTGAGTCTCCCGCTTGATGGTATTATGGGGAAGGTCAGGACAGGCTTCTGGGGACATACCCAGTACGTACTCACGGTGACAGTGCCTCCATCTATTGCAGGCCCCAGGATATGGGGTGGAATCCCTGGAATAGAATGTCCCACTCAGGGATGAGAGATTCCAGTCTCACAACCGCTTCTTTATAATCAGGAACACTTTATTTCCTCTGCAGCACACTGTACAGCATACACAGTCACAGCAGTACTTCTCAGGAGTTCTCCCTCAGGATGACCCTGGCCTTTCACTCCCAGTCAGGGCCCTGGAAGCAGGCCTAGCTCTTCCACTACCCCCTATCAGAGTAGTGGGAAAAGTCTACCAGCCTCTCCCAGGGGGAGGGCCTCAAGCCTGCCAGGTCCCTGACAGCTCGGTTAGGTAAGACTCAGCTCCTCTCAGGGTAGGAGCAACTAACTCAATACAGGAAATGCAGATCATTAAGACAGATACAACAAGAGCCCGCCCCTGTCCCTTATTGGACACAGGCCTGACTACACTGCTTTCTCTGCCTCACTGATCTGTAGTGAGTGGGGAGAACCCATCTTAACTCCTGGCAAACCTGCCCTTACCAGGGATTATTGCACAGAAGGAGGACAGAATAATAGCCCAAACCTACCAGGGCTATACTTATAATGGGGTATTTGTATCAAGGCAAAATGGAGCAATTTGGGGGCAAAAAAAAATGAGCACAAATGTATCAAAGAAAAAAATCCTATTGATTTGGTGCAGTTAGTTTCCTGTATGGTGCATATATTTTTGGTGCAGTTATTTTCCCCTGTAATTGCTCCACTTTAGCATTGATATGCATGCCTCGATATCTTACCAGCCACTGCTACACATATCAAGTGTTTAATATCTTAAGAAGAGGTTTAGGATGTCATGGAATCCCAAGTACAAATTACATCTATAAAGAACTAGTCTATTAAAAGGTATCACTAGCTGCTAAAATATTTATTTTTATTGCATTAATACAAATGAACTAGATTTCAAAGTGCCTAATATTCAATGACCTTACGTACAATATTTCAATATTTGCTAGATGATGGCAGACATTATGTTTCGGAAACAGAATTATACAAAATCCATACAACTTTTTCATGAGGTACTGGAAAAAGCACCAGGTGAGAATATGTAATTGATCTATTATTGATGTTTAATATTTTTGTGTTCCTTTTTTTCTGAATTACCTTCATATGACGAAATACTTCCCTCAACATAAAACGTATATATATAATATATGTATACTGTATGTTAATATATTTTTGAATTATTTAGAATCTATTTACAAATCTAATGTGCCCTTAAAGCTGTAGAACAAGCAATATCCTACGTGTGGTTTTTTTTTTGTTTGTTTTTTTTTAAATACATCAGTTCTGTACTTTGAGAAAATACTTGTAGCACTTTGTTTTTTAAACAACGCTGAATGGCAGCTTTAATGTATTATAATGGAAGAAGCATTTTTTGTTTCTATGGTAACCATTTACAAAGTCACATCCCCTTCCTCTTCTAAAACAGGCTCTGGTACACCCGTCTTTGAGTCCTGCCCTCTCTCTAGCAATGCACCAATTGTAACTAGTGACTGCCTGGTCATATGATCTTCCCCTCAGAACTTTGCATCTTTGGTCCCCTTCTGCAGCACTGACAGATATTTAGTGAACCCCCAAGCTGAATTTTCACTGATCATTCACAAGAGAACGGATCGATGAGCAACTTCTTAGCAAATTACTTATCACTGTGTGGATGATATTGATGCACATATTAAACGGGGAAAACGGCAGTTTGGATGGCTGCTTTAAAGCAATAATACTACTTCAACACCCCCCCCCCCCTCCTTTTTTTCTTCTTTTTTTTTTTTGTAACTCAAATGTTATTGAATTGGAAAACAACCTACAATTTTTTTTTACATCTTGTATATCCGACAATAACAGTTGAAATCATAAGTCACAAAACATACAATACAAGGGGGGGGTTCCCTTGTCCACTCTCCCTTTTTCTGTATCACATGTTGCAAATCTCTCCATCACAACTAGGCATTATGCGTCCCACGCGACCACAGTCTCTCCCATCTCCTACTAGGGCTAAGCCCCACCCATTCACACCCATGGATCTGACTTTCAGTCACGGAGAACGCATTTGAACATGATCAAAGCATGATTGTATCATGATTCATCCCTGGGATATCTGTTTGAGCCAAACCAATGAAGCCAAACTTTTCGGAATTTAGAGCCAGGGTCATTAACCAAACTCATGAATTTTTCCACCTGGCACACAAACCAAATTCTATTTCTAATTTTAGGAATGGATGGAATTTCTTTTTGTTTCCATAATGCTGCGAAATGTGCAACTAATTTACATTCGACCCAGGATGGGCCTTGTGTTGGTCTGTTTAATAGAAACAGCCATGGGTCTAATGGGATTGGGATGTTTAACATCCTCTGTAGCCAATCTTTAATTTGCTCCCACGGGGGCACCAACCGAGGACAAGACTACAGCATATGTAACAAGTCTGCCTGTTCTCCACATTGTCTTGGGCACAATGGTGAGTAACCTGGAATAAATTTCGATCATTTTAGTGGGGTGAGATACCATCTCATTAGAACTTTATATGCGTTCTCCTTTAATGTTGTCCAGATTGAACTCTTCGCTGCCGACACGAAGATCTCATCCCGCACCTCATCCTCTAAAACCTCACCTAGGTCTTCCTCCCATTGGGACAATTATTTCAACTTTCTAGAATATGCAGGGCCAAAACAGGTTACCTCTTTGCACATTTGAGATGTGAATCCGCTCATGTCAACTTCCAAAATACAGAGCTTTTCAAGATTCGTTAATTGGGCACGGGTTGTAAATTTGTTCTATAACGCACGGATCTGGAGATACCTAAAAAAACCTCTGAATGTGGGGTGTCTTTTTGTGACTTAATTTGCTCAAATGTTTTAATACTGATCCTACCCTCCAGATCTTTACGTCTAGTAACCCCAATCTGTTTCCAAATTGTAAAATCTTTGCTAATCAGGCCTGGAGCAATGTCAGGGTTGTCAAATATGGGAGTTATTAAAGTCTTTTTGTTAGTTAACGAGCATTTGAATTTAGATGCCTCCCAGATTGCTAACGAGTTGGTCATTGAGGAAAACAGCTCTTTGATAGACAAGAGTCTGCTTTGGGGCCCAAATCAAGTTGCATAACTCTACTGGCGCACATACTTCTTTTTCCAATGCCCCCCAGCCTTTAAGGCTAGGGACAACATGCCACTGGGAAATTTGGCATAATTGTGCCGCTTTGTAATAAGATATCAAGCAAGGTACTGCTAGTCCCCCTGCTAACGCAGGTCTTTGTAAAATCCTTCCCCCTACTTTTGACCTTTTGTATCTCCATCTCTAAACTTGAAGATCAAAGATTGAAGAGAAAATATATCCTTACGTACTACTGGTACTGGTAAGGTCTGAAATAGGTAAAGAAGTACATTAATCTTAATACAATAAATCCTGCCGATCAAGGAGACATTTTATGTGGACCAAGTTCTTATATCATCCCTCAGGGTTTTTAATAATTTGGGATAGTTTGCTCTGTATAAAGTTTTATAATTGTTGGTGATTTCAACTCCGAGATATTTGAGAACCTGCGGTTGCCAGGTGAAGTTAAAATGATATCTATCAGTCTGTTGGTCTCTTTTGGTAAGTTAATGTTTAAAGCCTCTGACTTTGTTTTGGTTAATCTTGAAAACCGAGATTCTATTGAATTTCTCTAATAGGCTGAATAGATTGGGCACAGTGGTAAGAGGCTGTGACAGTCAGTATGACATCATCCGCATAAAGCGCCACTTTGAGTTTGATTGTTTATTTGAACTCCAGATATATCTGGATTGTTCCGAATCTGCACAGGGTTCCATGCATAAGGCAAACAATAAGGGTGATACGGACAGCCAAAAAACACAAAACAGTAGGAGCGCTCCTACTGTTTTGTGTTTTTTGGATGACTATTGTCCCGGCTGATCACCGGAGAGTGGAGGAGCTGCGGGAGGAAGAAGCCCTGACAGACATCTGAAAGTGGAGAGA
Organism: Ascaphus truei; assembly: GCF_040206685.1. NCBI lineage: Eukaryota > Metazoa > Chordata > Amphibia > Anura > Ascaphidae > Ascaphus > Ascaphus truei. The sequence continues at coordinate 449,590,457 of NC_134484.1, forward strand.
CGAGCGCAGCCTCATCATTTGTGAAATTGTGATAACGGACAGCCCAGTCTCGTACCACTCCTTATCGTGGAAAGCCCTGATGTATTACTCTTGCAACTGGGTTTGCATATAGTGATGTGATTACTTTCAAAATTCTACCCCTGAATCCAAAGGCTCCAAGTGTGGCATATAGATACGGCCAATCTATTCTGTCAAATGCTTTTTTTGCATCTAGATTTAGTACCATCACCCGGATTTTAGTGCTGGCGAATTCAATCAGATTATCGGCCGCTTGTCTACCTTTAATAAATCCCACCTGATCTGAGTGAATCAGTCTAGGGAGAATATAACTCAACCTATTGGCTGATAATTTTAAATAGATTTTCATTTCCGAGTTTATTAAAGAGATGGGCCTATAGCTTTTACAATTTGTTGGGTCTTTGCCCTGTTTGTAAATGAAAGAGGTGGACGCTGGTAGCATTTGTTTCGGGAATGAGGCTCCCGCCAGCACTGCATTAAACATTTGGAGCAGGTAGGGGGCTAATAATTTGACAAACTTTTTGTAATATAGATTGGAAAAACCACCAGGGCCCGGTGCTTTGAATGATTTCAGATCCTTGACTACCTATAACAACTCTTCAATAGTAAAATCTTTTTTTAAAACCTCTCTCTTCTCCCTGCCCAGTCCAGGCAGATTTGCGTCTGCAAGGAATTCTCCCAATGCTTGACTCATCTTAACATTATGCGTGACTGTAACAGGGGACTTATCCCTGTTCAGTAATGTTCCTTTAATCTAGCAGTGTGGTAGTTAATTACTAAACACCACCTGCCTGATTAGATTGTTTACAAAAAGCCTGCCTTTGAGACAGGAAGTGACTCTCTTTAGCTCTGACTGAGAGCTGACCTTTGGAGACACCACAATGTCTTGAGTTCTGCCAGCCACACAGCAGAGCTGATTGCAAGACACCCAATAAGACTTCTAAACCTGGATGCTGATATTTTTCTGTGCACGCACGGGTGCGGTTCCAGGAGAGCAGAGAAGCTTACTCTACAGCTGATAAACAGATAAGACTTTCATTATTAAGAGACTGCTTATATCTGCTTATTTTCATGCTATGTGTTTGGGATGGGAGAAATGCTTAACTAATGGAGATGTGAACTAATTGCAAGGATTTCACTAGAAATACTCCCAAGTGAATGGAAGCTTTGTTCCCCCCTTTGTTTGGATAATGTCCTGATGAAAAGGACAAGGCACAATAAAGCCTATTATAATTTCACATTATAACGACTCCAATTGTGTACCTCTGTGAACGTCCGTCTACAGTGACCTTTTCTCCATTATTTAATTGTTTGTAATACTTTTTTAATTCCTCTACTATATGTTTGGGATTTGAGGTCAGCGCTCCTGATTTTAGACGGATGGCTTGTATGTTATAATTTACTTGCCTATTCCTTATTTTGTTTGCTAATAAGGTATTTGGCTTGGTTGCTTTTTTGTAAAATGTCCTTTTTGACCAACTCAAAGAGTTCTCAGCCTGGGCGGTTAGGAGCATATTCAGCTCTATTCTGACATCTTTTAGATCTTTTAAAGAGTCAGCTCTACCATTTTGCTTGTGTACGGCCACAAGTTCCTTTAGTTTTGTTTGTAGTTTATGTATTTTCGCATATCTTTTTTTATGCCCTGCGGCGATACTAATGAGTGTGCCTCTTAGAGTTGCTTTATGGGCCACCCACAAAGTTGTCTGAGAGTTCACACTATCCTTGTTAATTAAAAAAAATTGGTCTATTTCTGTGCTCACTGATTGTACTACTTCTGGGATTTTTATTATTGATTAATTTAATCTCCAGTTTACTCCTGGTCTGTTCAGATTAATTTGAGAGCACCTTAACTCTATTGGTGCATGATCCGACCACGAAATATCATGGATCCTTGCCAAGGTGATCTTCGGGATCAATCTGTTCGCTACAAAGAAGTAAGTCTATTCTGCTATAGCTCTCATGTGGGTGGGAAAAAAAATGTGTACCCCTTTTCTCCTGGATGTAACTCCGTTCAAATATCCACCAACTGTGAGTCCTTTAAGCCCTTCACCAGCGTGGCTGTTCCCTCCTTCTTAATACGCCTAGGGTGAACAGATTTGTCAAGCTCTGTGTCTAAAACCTTGTTGAAATCCCCTGGCCAGATTATGTATCCCTTAGACATCTTACTCAGAGTGAAAAAGAATGATGTAAAGAACAAAGGGTCATGCTCACATGGGGCGTAAACATTAGCGATAGTTAAATACTGACTCTGTATTGAACCTACCAAAATTATGAACCTACCACTCGTATCTCTTTTAACCTGATCCACTACACATGGACATCAATTGTGGAACAACAATGCTACCCCTCGTTTCTTGACCTTAGCGGAGGAGAGAAAACAGTTTCTAAAATTCTTGTCAAAGTATTTCAGGAAACTGTCTTTACTGATATGTGTCTCTTGCAAAATGATAATGTCCGCGTTTCTTGTCTTATAATCTGCCATGGCCAATCGCCTCTTTTTGCGCTATTGAGGCCCTTTACATTATGTGAAATAGGTTTTAACGACATTGCTGCTTAGTTGAACTAATGCTTACCTCAAATAAACGAGATCTGGGACCGCATGGGAAGATTTCCGATCCACGATGCATCCGTATATCCGGAGCAGCCACCAATTCTTGAGGTTCTTTGTGCTTAAAATGGATATGGGAGAGGGAGGGGAACCCAATTTAGGGGAAGGAAGGGGTGAAAAACAAAATAAAATACGAACCGAGTCAACTAAGGTCCAACTTGACCAAGGCTACTTTGCCCTTGGGTAAAAACCCACAATGGGATCCTGGACAAAATGTATCCAGTAACCTGAGTCACCACTCAGCTCACAGCCCCAAGGGACTTGATTGGCCACACAAGTTATTCCCATTTCACCGTATATCCGGAGCAGCTGAGGTACCACCGTTCCTAATCCTACCCCCAGCAACTTCATACAACATTATGCAAACATTAAAACAACATTATCAAATATATAAAACAACCATTACGCAACTTCCTATGGATTGGTGAATGGGATTTTTCCACACCGAAGGGTATTATTCATCTTTTAAGGGCACCTTCTCTTGTGCGCACTGCATATCTGCTAACATAGGCCTCATTTTATCTGTCATCTGTTTTCTAGTCTTAGTTTATGCACTACTAGTTTTTTAGACTTATAATTAACTTGGGGAACAATGTATACCCATTGTCTTGAAAGCATGTATTATAAAATGTTAAATATTAAACCATGAACTAGGTCCTTAGGACAAAGATACCTGTTCATTTATGTAACTGTATTTGTAAACATGTATTATTTGTCTTAACTCTGTGCCTAGGACATACTTGAAAACGAGAGGTAACTCTCAATGTATTACTTCCTGGTAAAATATTTTATAAATGAATAATGTCCGTGCACATATTCCTGCATCTGGTCAGTCCACACTTCTCCCACAGTCCAGCTCTATCAGACCCTCTCCTATGACTTCCTGATCCCAGATGAAAGATCTGCACTGGTTTCCAGTACGAGTAAACTTTTTAATTGGGCTGTTGGTGAGCAATATGTGCTGTCTATAAGTTTTGTAGCTTACAACTGAAAAGTACCCTTGTCCCTTTAAACGGTGAATTGGTATCATTTAACCGCCTTATCCGCCATGCCTTTTGGTGAAGACCTCACTTCTCTCCAGGACAGCTCGGGTGAGGAATTTCCTTCAGTCTGGTGAGTAAAACTTGTCTTTAGTCCTATTTTTTCAAGGAAACCTGCCTCTTCGTCCAGGTTCTTTATTGTGAAGGCTCTGCCACTCTTCAAAACCAACAGCCCGAAGGGAAACGTCCACTGGTACCGCAGGCCATTTTCTCATATCAGTTTGGTGATGGGTTGTAGATTTCAACATCTTCCCAGCGTGATGGGGGAAATATCCTGGTAAATCTGCATGGATATTCCCTCCGTGATTTTAGTTACACCTGCTCTGCTCATCGGGTGTTGCCAGGAAGGGGCCCCTCTAATTATGGTAGGGCAAAGGGGTACTATATATTTGCCTCAGTAAAGTAATCAGCCATGGTCTATGGCATTATGTATCCACAATAAGGTATGTGTGGGATCTGAATGTGCTTTGAAGGCATAGGCTGCGGGGGAATTGGCCCTGGTGAGGTCTCTCTGTACCGTGGCAGAATGTTTTCCCTTTTGAAAAGTCTGTGGACACCAGCCTTCAACTGGGGCCTGCACACTTTCCACAATATTGGTGCTGTCTCTTTAAAGCACTTCTCCCTCCAGAGCAGTCCACAGCAGCATGCACACCTCCCCTGGACTCAAGCGATCTTCCATCAGACTCAGCCGGCCAGCGGGACCCACGGGCAGGAGCACAGTGCACCTCGTCTGCTCCTTCAGTCGTGCACAGATAGGACACCACATTTCACACCAGCGGCAACCATCTTTACCCAAGGGACAGATCAGGGCTCTGACGGCGACCCCGCCCATGGACAGAGACCCCAGATGCCAGGGAAGGGGGGTGGGGGTGGTCGCACAGCCCTCAGTCGAGCAATGGGCCCGATCTCTCAGGGAAGTGAGTCCCTTTCAGGCCGACGCCGCTTTCCCAATGTATAATTCTACATACTTACCTAAACTGGCAATCGTTTGGTGCTCCTGTTATAAATCTGTAAAAATCTTGATTGTGTGCCTAACGAAATGGCCGTTTCTAACTTTAGCTGCAGTCTGTGAAATGCTGTAGCTGATATGTAACATTATATTACTAGGTGTAACACATTATTGTTACAGCTTTCAGAACAATAAATGGTCTGTTGTTTGGAACACAACAACTGTTCAGTTTGTGATACTTTGCTGCCAAAGGGCAGAGCTAAAGAAGGTGTGTGTGAGAGCCTGTTTGAAAAGAGGAAGTGGATATGACTTTCTAAATGGTTGCTGTAGCAACCAGAGAATAATTAGTACATTAAAAAAATTATTAAAAATGACATTCTGAGTTTAAAACAAAATGCAATTAGTATTATCTAATACTAGAAAACTGATTTTAATTTTTTTTTTTGCATTTTTTACATTTTTTGCTGCTTTAAACTCACCGGGCAAGAGTTTCTATAGTAATGTACTTTCATAGTGCTTCTTGCTTTGAACTGTATTAGGAATAGCAAATGTATTGTTTGTTGCCAATGCCCATGTTTCTGTAAGTCATCTATTGTATTGTATAACGTTTCCACGTACCGTGATATTGTGTAACGCAGTGTTGTGTCTTTTTCAGATAACTTTACTGTAATGAGTAAATTAATCGATCTGCTAAGAAGAAGTGGTAAGCTGGATGAAGCTCCTGTGTTCTTTGATATGGCTTTAGCTAAATCCTCTCGTACTACTCTGGAGCCCGGATATAATTACTGTAGAGGCCTTTACTGCTGGTAAATAGTCATCTATTTTTGGGGTCAAAGCCAGGCTTGTTGTTTATTTTCATAAAAGTCTCAAATGAATGCTGATTATAATTTCCCTCACCTACTACTAATATGTTTTGCAACTTTTCTACACTGGCATTGATTACATTTAAGTTTGTTTTATCTGACTTCAGTTCCCTTTCTCTAGAATACTTTTTTTTACAAAAAAGGCCATCATCTGCTCATAGGAGCAAAGTGGACCTCTCACAGTACAACACCGGTCCGTGCCAATACAGAGTAACATCCAGCCCGCTGACACCAATACAATGATGTCACCATTGCAGATATACATGAGTCCATATTTTACACAAAGCTCAAGTTTCTTATATAATATTTTGAAACGTCATGGTACTAAACGGAGTACAAGACAAAGACAACACAGTAGATAAAACATTTTTCTAGTGCCTTTCCTCCGCCCTCCAATAGTGTCAAACAACAATCATAGAAGAACGAACGTGAATTGTGTCCACTCTACAAAATATTGCATTCTTTTTCCTGCTTGATTTAAAACTCCATACCCAAAAGTATACCTGATGAAGTGACCATGAGTCACGAAACGCGTAAGGATGTTCTTTTGGGGTTGCTGTCTTCATTCATAGCTCTTTGTCTTCTCTTGTCGACCTTTAGGTTGTTGTGCCTCACGGCTCGGTCCTGGGACCACTCCCTTTCACTCTATATACATTCTCACTCTATGATCTCCTTAGCGTCTTTAGTATCAAATATCATCTCTACACATACTTCACACAAATGTACTCCTACGTTACTGCTGACATAAAGTCCCAAGTCACTGATTGTCTCTGCTATTTCAGACTAACTGGGCCTGAAGCTTAACATCAACGTCTAAAACGGAGCACATCATAATCCCACCCAAAGCAGACCCAATGTCTCTATTTACTATCACAGTCACCTCTCTCCCCCCCCCACCATCATCACCTCTCTCCCCCAAACCATCATTACTTCTCTCCCCCAAACCATCATCACTTCTCCCCCACCATCATCACCTCTCTCCAACACCATTATCTCCTCTCTCCCTCTACCATCATCACCTCTCCCCCCACACCATCATCACCTCTCTCCCCCCCCCCACCATCACCTCTCTCCCCCCCACCATCATTACCTCTCTCCCCCCCACACCATCACCTTTCTCCCCCCCCCACACCATCATCTCTCTCCCCCAACTCCATCATCACCTCTCTCTCCCCCACCATCACCTATCTCTTGCCCCCACAATCACACAATCATTACCTCTTCCCCCCACACCATCATCTCTCTCTCCCCTCCACCATCACCCCTCTCTCCCCTACACCATCATCACCTCTCCCCCCACCATCATCACCTCTCCCCCGCCCCACCATCATCTCTCTCCCCCAACCCCATCATCACCTCCCTAAACCCCCACCATCATCACCTCTCTCCCTCCCACCATCACCTCTCTCTCCCCCCCACCATCACCTATCTCTCGCCCCCACAATCATTACCTCTCTCCCCCCCCACACCATCATCTCTCTCTCCCCCCCACACCATCATCTCTCTCTCCCCTCCACATCACCTCTCTCTCCCCTCCACCATCACCTCTCTCTCCCCCCCTCACCATCACCTCTCTCCCCCCATCACCATCACCTCTCTCCCCCCACCATCACCTTTCTTCCCCCACACCATCATCACCTCTCTCTCCCCACACCATCATCAAATCGCTGTCCCCCCACCATCATCACCTCTCTCTCCCACCCACCATCACCTCTCTCTCCCCCTCACCTTCATCAACTCTCCCCGCCCACAATCATCTCTCTCTCACCCCCACCATCGTCTCTCTCTCCCCTATCATCAGCACCTCTCTCACCCCCACCATCAGCACCTTGCTCTCCCCCCACTATCACCTCTCTCTCCCCCCCACCATCATCACCTCTCTCCTCCCCATCATCATCATCACTTCTTTCCCTCCCTCCTCCCTCAAGCCTACCTGTGGGTGGTCCGGTGTTAAACAGAGGATAAGCCAGCAGAGGAATCAGCAGCTGTTACACAGGCAGAGCAGGACAGCAGGGGAGGAGCGCACTCTGATGGTCTCACCCAGAAGTAATTTTTACTTCCAGTGTCTGTTGCTAGAGCGTGCTCCTCCCCTGCTCTGTTGTGTAACAGCTGCTGATTCCTCTGCCGGTTTATCCTCTGCTTAACGCCGGGGTGCGCCACCGCATACCATCTCCCCCACCTGTCTGAAGAGAGCGATGGGCCGCCAACAGGGGAGTTAGGGGGGAGATCGGGCCCCCAGGTTTTGCCCGTGCTGCCTGAGTTATAGCTACGCCCCTGATCGCTTCTCCTTACTATCCAAAATGCTACTGTGAGAGTTACAGTATCTAACTTTCTTCTAGGTCTGTCTAGAAGAGAGTGAGATAAATCTCCTCCTGGCCTTCAATAGCTCCCTATCAAACTCTCCTCCTGGCCTTCAATAGCTCCCTATCAAACTCTGCATAAACATAAAAATTCTGCCTCCTTTAACCCTTTGAGTGCCTTGGGACGTGTCTACTATGTCACAGGTTCTAGCACCCAGGAGTGCCCCATGACATAGTAGCTACTTCCCCCCCCAAAAATGCTTGTTTTCTTAGGGGAGATCGCGATCTGCAATGATGGCGGACGGAAGTGGGATGACAACTCCCCTTCCATTCCATCATCAGTGACGGAGCAGTCACGTGATCTCAAATGCCAGAGCTGCCGTGAAGGGGGGGGGGGCCCGGCCTGGCATTCTGAACCCAGAATTTAGACCCGCCAGAAGTCGAGACCAACTTCCTTTATAGGCCGCTGTGACAGGGTGAATAAACGTCACCAGCCCTATGCCTGGCAGACCTATGTTTAGGTCTGCAGTACAGCAGTGACCGGGTTAAACATTCAGCTGGGAAGGTCTTGTCAATTAGTCTGGTCCCAGCTGCCTCATCAAGGAGCTTTAAAAACCCCAGGCTGCACACACATGCAGTCTGTCTGAACCAGTGAGTTACTGAAGTGCTGAGGGAGAACTTCTGCTAAGGTCTGTCTTCACCATGCTATGTTGATGTACTGTTTTGCTATACTGTTACCCTGGACTTTGAACAGCCCCTGTTGGGAAAGGGCAAAGACCCGCTCAGGACTTATTTTCTGTTTGTTCTATATGCTGAAAAGAAGCTGTTTTATTTTTGTGTGCCATATTTTTAAGGCTCAATGAATAAGCCTTTTCAAGAAACCCACGTGTTGTTGCATGTACCCTGCAACAGCTGACCTCCGCTTTATGGGTCACCCTTTGCCACCAGGCAGGACCTGAATGGATCCTGCACTCCCCGCTTAACAGGTAGGGCTCCAGGTGGGGGAAGGGTCTGAGAGAGCGAGAGGAGTAAGAGAGAAAGAAAAAGAGGCCAGAGTAAGAGAGAGGGGGAGTAAAGGAGAGGGGCATAAGAGAGAGAGAGGGGGGGGGGAGTGAGAGAGTGGGGTAAGGGATAGGGGAGGAAGGGGAGTAAGGGAGAGGGGAGAAGAGAGAAAGAGGAGTGAATAAGACTTATTTTGTCAATTTCAGTGGTGGTAGATCACGTTAGGATGAGGCTGGCAAAAGTAGATCCTAGGTACCTAAAGTCTGAGCACTCCTGTTCTACCACATTTTCCATCTACAGTATGCCCTAATCTTCCACTATACACCTTCCCGTCCCTCCCACTCTGCTGAAGGCTGTCTCTACAGTATCCTCACATCTCAAACCTTTTTCACTTTAGCCTTCCTACCTGTGGAACTCCTTCCTCTCAGCATTCGCCAATCCATATCCATCAGCATCTTCAAATCACGCCTAAAATCTCACTTCCGCAGTGAAGTACTGTACTTGGTTAATTTAGGCCTGAGGCTACTCCTTGCACTCCTGATGCACTTACTTTCCCCCTCAAATATGTCGTATACTGCACTTGCTCCTATAGTAGTCTGTAAGTCTCCCTTAATGCCATTTAGAGTATAAGCTCTGTAGGGCAGGTACTCCCTAACTGTTTAATTTCATGTTTACCACACTTTGTACATTATCTCCCTGTGCTGTCTTTATTATAACTCTGTAAAGTGCTGCGCATATTGATGGCACTCTATAAATAGACATTCACATATATATCTCCATGTGTTTGTGTGTGTGGGATTTTTATACAAGCTGGAAGGAAGAATGCAATATTTATTTATAATGGACCGGATTTGCGTCACTTCTTTAATTGTAATCTGGAGGTTGAACAGTGAGGAGTTTTGACAGCTAGTTTCTATACTATTATTTAATGTGCATACTGTACAGTTGAATAGAGAAAGATTTCATAGAAATAATATGAAGGGATTGGCAAATATTAAGAATGCACTGTTCTGCAGGCACCCCTGGCAGCAAAAGCGGTAATCTTCCAGATCTCGACAAACATTCACAAATTGATTTTCTATATTTTCGCTAATAATTAAAAAAAAATGCATTTCAAGTGAATATGAATAACTTTTAAAAACAGTGATCCCCATCAACATGATCTCCTTGCAAAAAGATGCATATGTGGTTTTTCATTCTTTCCTATGTTCTCTTCCACTGCAGGCACATAGGGCAGCCTAATGAGGCCCTGAAGTTTTTCAACAAGGCTCGTAAGGACAGTGAATGGGGTCAAAGTGCCATCACCAGTATGATTCAAATCTGCCTTAATCCTGACAATGAGTTAATAGGGGGAGAAGTATTTGAAAACCTAAATGAAGATGATAGGTAAAAGAGAATCAAATGCCTTTCACGGGGCATTTGCTTACTGTAGCTGTAAAATAATCTATAGATTAGGGGTATCTAACTCCACTCCCACGGGCCACCAACAGATCAGGTTTTCAGGATATTCCTGCTTCAGCACAGGTGGCTCAGTCTCAGTCTTTGACTGAGCCTCTGATTGAGCCACCTGCGCTGAAGCAGGAATATCCTGAAAACCTGACCTGTTGGTGGCCCGTGGACTGGAGTTGACCACCCCTGATCTATAGCAATATCTTTTCTATAATTGATTTTTCTGTATATCATTTCTATTTGTTCAATATATACGTCATTTACAAACATTTTATTAACGAGGAGGAGTAAGCATGTCACTGTTTTTGAATGTAGAGCTGAGATTTGTTTTGCCGTTCGTTCGCAAACACAGCAAAATTGACCGATATTTTTTGTTGTTGACAAATTCACCAAGCATTGAAAGTCCCATTGCAAATTCAAGCACTGAAGCAGGTGGCATCAGGTTACCTGGCGTTGAATATACTGCCATTTTTTGCAAAATGATGTAGAAACCCGCCAATATTTGCGGTGATTAGGCAACAATGATGCACGTAAGACTATCTTGCTCATCCCCAAGCAGTGTGTACTTTGGTGAAAATGTCACAAAACCGCAAAAATGAAGGGAATTCCACAAAAAAAAACCAACACACATTTGAAGGCATTCCACAAGGGCAATCAATAAAAGCTAAGTTCAGTCCATGTTTCCAGGACATGCTACTTAATTAGGACCTCAAAACGTAATCTTCTTTCAGCTATAAGACACCTTTTGGAAAGACTGATGTGTGACTGACGTTTCTTTTGGCGAATTCAGTACAGTATTCTCTGAACCAGACAATTGGATTACGATGGCTGTTGTTGACGTGAATGGGCTATTTCTGCGATCAGCGACTTCTGGGAATAATGAATCGGGCCCTTAGCATAGCATTGGTCTGCCAGCACATGGAGTGTTTTTAAAATGCTTGTTTCATGTTTTAAATAATTACATTGGGTCTGCAGGCCAAGCATTATTCAATTTTTTAAATATATTCTTTAAAACTGATCTTGATGTTTTCATTTTGGATGTATTACAGTATTTAATAAATTACATCTGTTATTCCCACCTGATCACATAGAATCCTTGTGAGTACAGTATGTAAAGTTATCGATTTTTAAGAGAAGATACATGGAAAATTAGACGTTGCTACTTTTCTCAAAGTAACGCAGTTTAGATGGCATGTTCTCTTTGGCATTGAGCCTCTTTGTTTTGCGGAGCATACAGTTAAGAAAGCCATTCAACATGACTAATAAGTAATATCAACAATAAGAAATGTATTGGGAAGATGTTTTGGTTTTGTTTGTAATTTCTCTGCATTTCTAATTCAGCCTCTTGGTGCAAAATAAGGAGTCTGAACAGCTTGGTGTTCGCACAGCAGAGAAATTATTGAAAAAATTCTACCCACGCACCATACAGGGACAGGATCAGCTGCTAATGTTACAGACCCACTGCCTATTGGCTACCAAAGACAAAGTACATGTGGAGAGTGCCCTGAATACATTCTCAGAAATGGTGACTGCTGAGGTAATACATTTATGTGGCTACTGTAGGTAACATAAATAATGATTTATTTTACACATCTATATGTATAATATGAGAAGAGCAGATGGTACTGACTTGCAGTTTGCATAAATTCAATCCCTGGTTGTTAAACTCTACCTAAACATGTCACATATAGCAATGTGGTATACATAAGTCATACAGAGTGCTATCCTTAGTAATGTTCATTCTCATCTTGTGTGTGAGGACTGGGCTCTATTTCTAAAGACCAATTCAAGGTGAGAAGATGTGGACTAGGGGATAGATTTTTAGTTAGTCTATATGGAAGTTTTTACAGAGTACGCCTCAAATAGTTGTGCTACCTATACAGGGGCAAACTATTGGTAACTGAGCAAGAGAATTGGAATTGACAGAAGAAAGACTCCCCCTTCTCACTTCCAATCTAACTGCTGGCTTTAGCCAATAACGTTTTAGAACATCCCAACACAGTTGTTGGGTAGCTGATATAACCCATTGTGCAGAACTACTCCATGGTTCATACTTAAGCAAAGAGATCTCAATCTGTAAATACAAAACAAAAAAACATTTTCCTCGTATTTCAGTAAAAAAATCAGCTATTTTCTGAGAAGACTTAAATTGGCCAGTGACTTCAAAACTAAGCGAGCACCCTTTAAAAGAGCATCACGTATGTGATGTGAAGGGGCCTATTCACAAAGTCCTCACGGTGATGTCACCAGCACACAGCGCCATGCCCCTTTAGGGCTATACATACATACAGGGACAAGCAATGCATTTTTTGGCAAATGCTTGCTTTTATTTCTTTTAAATGTATTTTTTGTTGTTTGCTTTTAATTATTTCTGCTATGTCTTTTGTGTTTTAATTTTTAATTATGGGATTTTTTTGTGTTTTTATTTTGTATTTCTGTTTTTTTTTAGTGTTTGCTTTTTAATTATGGTTTATTTTTGGTCTTTTGCTTTTTAATAATGGTGTTTATTTGGTGTTTTCTTATTTATTTATGTGGTTTTGTTTGGTGTTTTGATTTTTAATTCTGGTGTTTATTTGGTATTTGCTTTATTGATTTCTGGTATTTTTTTGTGTTTACTTTTTTATTGTTGTTTATTTGGTGATTGTTTTGATTGATTTTGATATTGTGGTGGTTGTTTATTTTTTAGGTTGACCAATGACTGTAATAGTGGTAAATCATGCCCATATCATAAGGGCATGATGTACCACTGTGCCAATAATTATTTTCTTGGCATTTGTTATGTTGTTTTTTCTATGTAATGTGTTTTATTTTGGGCCTGCTTTTTCCCCATTTATTGCTATAGTGGCAAAGCATGCCCATATATGGGCATGCTTTGACACGGAGCCAATCAATGGGTAGCGGGGGTGGAGGGTGGGGGTATTGTCCCGGGGTAGGGTGGTTAGGCCTCCCGGGTGGGTAGCGGGGGAGGGTGGGTTAACCCCTTATTTACTATAGCGGTTACTAATCGATAAGGGGTTAGGGGCCATTAGATTGTATTTTTGATTGTATTATTGCTGCCAATGGAGGAAAAGGATGGAGATGAAGATGAGGACGGCCTTCATCCTGGCAGGCTGGCAGGGATAAGTGCAAGTGTTATTTATGCTGCTGGTTTATGTTTTATTTTAAATGGGCAAATGCACTATTATCCATATCTGGATAATAGTAATTTTGCCCATTACTGTACTGTATGTATGGGGGGGGGGTATATTTATGTGAATGTATTGCACATGGTTTTTTTTGCACAGGATTGACAGGCCAGCAGGGACCCGTGGGGCCCTCAGACACCCGTGTGGACAACCCAGAGGCCCATGGACACCCATGGGGACCACCCAAGGACCCATGGACACCTGAGGGGACCATCTGGAGGCCTCCGGTCACCTGCGAGGACCACCCAAGGACCCCTGGACAACCATGGGGCCCACGGGGACCCCCGCTGGCCTCTGGTATCAATCATGTGCAGAAAAAAAATTACCCTATGTGTGTGTGTGTGGGGGGGGGGTGGTTGTTGGGGGTACACAGGGGTGGATAGGTTGTGTATTGGTGTATAGAATATATTGTAATGCTTATTGGGGCAGAGGGGTGAGTGAAGGGGGTACTTGGCCATGGGTGGGTCAAGTACCGCTATAGTAATGAAGGGGTTAACTCCTCCCGCAACCTTCCCTGTTGGCCTAACCACCCACACTGGGCCAAGTACTCCTTCTGCCCCCAATAAGCCTACTATTGTGCCTTAACCCTTCATTGCCTTAGCGGCTAGCCGCTAAGGTAATAAAGCAGCTTCATTGTAATTTTTCATACTAGTGTATGGAAGCAGGGTGTTTCCTGACCTGAACCGCTTTGATTTCTGCCTCAGGGACCCAAGGTGCAGGTCCTGGTAGGGAGTACGGGGTGTCGGTATCGCCGCCATTTTTAAATCCTCACGTGACCGTGGGAATTAAATACTGGAGGAGATACCGGCACCCGATACCGGGAACCAGGGGGTCCCTGAGGCTGAAATCAATGCGGTTCAGCTCAGGAGACCCCCTGCTCCCGCACACTATTAGTTAAAATGAATTTAAAGCAACTTCATTACCATAGCGGATAGCCGCTACGGTGACAAATAAAAAAAAATATTTGGGTTTTGATACTAGTGTGTGGGAGCAGGGGTCTTCTGAGGTGAACCGCGTTGATTTCAGCCTCAGGAACCCACTACCTCCTGTTATGGGGTGCCAGTATCCCAGTGCAGGATTTAAATCCCACGGTCACGTCACGCGGGAAATTTAAAAGCACAGGGGATACCGGCACCCCAAGGCTGAAATCAATGCGGTTCAACTCAGGAGACCCCCTGCTCCCACACACTATTAGTAAAAATTGAATTAAAGCAACTTCATTACCATACCCCCCTGCTCCCACACACTATTATCAAAATCAATCATTTTACTTCACGATCGCCTGTAAGAGCCATGCATGGAGACGCAGCGTCTCCATGCAGCTCTTCCAGTCTGCAATTTTTTCTATCAGTTGCCGCTCACTAGGATTTATAGCACGAAAGCACTGATACAAAAAACTGGTCAGCCTTTAAAAAAAATGGTCTTCATCCTTAATAAATACAATTTTTGCCCTCATGTTTTAGTGCGCGATAAATTAATGCAAAGTCAGCCGACAATGCACCGATTTTATCACCGCTTTTTGAATAAGCCCCCAAGTGTGTTGTAGAACAGTGTAGTTTGTACCTACAAAACGCATTAAATATTCAGTTATGAAATAAAGTGAATACCCTGACTATAGCGCTAAACCTAATTGAGTGTTAACTAAACGTGAATGTGTGCCAATTGTGAATGACAAGAGGCCAAAGCTGCCGTAGGCTTCCCACAATGCAAATTACCTCAATTTACATACAAAGCTGTGAATGTGAAATTGGGATACCTGGCGCTTAAAGAGTCACTGTGTCCATGGGAAACAAAACCAGTCTCTGAAGAGTGTTTCAAAGTCCAAAACTTGAAGTAGATGGCTGTGATGTTTCTTTCTTGTTATTGTTCTTCAATACACCTGAAATTGATAAAAGGGTACACCATTGCGCAGTATCACTGATATTTGATGTTAGCCCCTTATTCCAACTTCCCCAGTGTGGACTGAATACACTTACAGGAGTGTTTCTTTTATGGTACAGTGGAGACAATCTGTGCTTTATTCCCTTTATGTTCTTTATGTACCTCGAATCCCCAGGGTACTTCCTTAATGCCTTGGGATTTTCGTAGTATCCAAAATACCTCGAACTCCACGAACCCCCAAATGAGGAATGAACAGTGAAAGAAGGGGGGTCACAAATTTATTGAAAATGGCTACTGATAAGCCCTGTAAAACCGGCTGATAAGCCTGCATAAAAACAAATGAACAATGACTCACATGTACTCACATGAATACATGTGTTACAAAACAACACAAGGATGCCGTCCGCTGCTTGTACTGCGCCTCCTGTGCTTGCACCGGAAGAGAAGGGCTCTCTCACAGCTTCTCCTGACCGGTTTGGTGTAACTGGTGTCTCTCCCCCCACTCGGTCACGTTCCGGTTTGTGACCAGCGGTTATGGCAGACTCCTCACCTCACAAGCCGCAGGGACAGCACTGCACTCACGGAATCCTAACTCCTCCCACCCTAACGCGTTTCGTGACGTAGGCACGCCACTTCCTCAAAGGAAGTTTTTGAGGAAGTGGCGTGCCTACGTCACGAAACGCGTTAGGGTGGGAGGAGTTAGGATTCCGTGAGTGCAGTGCTGTCCCTGCGGCTTGTGAGGTGAGGAGTCTGCCATAACCGCTGGTCACAAACCGGAACGTGACCGAGTGGGGGGAGAGACACCAGTTACACCAAACCGGTCAGGAGAAGCTGTGAGAGAGCCCTTCTCTTCCGGTGCATGCACAGGAGGCGCAGTACAAGCAGCGGACGGCATCCTTGTGTTGTTTTGTAACACATGTATTCATGTGAGTACATGTGAGTCATTGTTCATTTGTTTTTATGCAGGCTTATCAGCCGGTTTTACAGGGCTTATCAGTAGCCATTTTCAATAAATTTGTGACCCCCCTTCTTTCACTGTTCATTCCTCATTTGGGGGTTCGTGGAGTTCGAGGTATTTTGGATACTACGAAAATCCCAAGGCATTAAGGAAGTACCCTGGGGATTCGAGGTACATAAAGAACATAAAGGGAATAAAGCACAGATTGTCTCCACTGTACCATAAAAGAAACACTCCTGTAAGTGTATTCAGTCCACACTGGGGAAGTTGGAATAAGGGGCTAACATCAAATATCAGTGATACTGCGCAATGGTGTACCCTTTTATCAATTTCAGGTGTATTGAAGAACAATAACAAGAAAGAAACATCACAGCCATCTACTTCAAGTTTTGGACTTTGAAACACTCTTCAGAGACTGGTTTTGTTTCCCATGGACACAGTGACTCTTTAAGCGCCAGGTATCCCAATTTCACATTCACATTCATTAAATATTCAGTGTTTTTAACGAGATTGTATCATATTGCTTTACAAGAAAATGTAACCGGGAGAATATCTGAGGGAAACCTCTCACTGAGGAGATAGAAATCAGCGGGCACTGCAGGGCAAAAAAAGCTGTGTGTGCTGTGCACGCGCATAGTAAGTGAAACTTCTTTGACTTTTGTCACAGAAATTTACTTATAACGTGCGTGCTCGGCACACGTGTCAGTCAGTGTATGTGTGTCAGTCAGTGAGTATGTATGTTTGTCAGTCAGAGAGTATGTATGTGTGTTTGTTTGTGTGTGTGTCGGTCACTGTGTGTATGTGTGTCGGTCACTGTGTGTGTGTGTCGGTCACTGTGTGCATGTGTGTCAGTCACTGTGTGCATGTGTGTCAGTCACTGTGTGCATGTGTGTCAGTCAGTGTGTGTGTGTCAGTGTGTGTGTGTGTCAGTGTGTCAGTCAGTGTGTGTGTGTGTCAGTGTGTGTTAGTCAATGTGTGTGTGTGTCAGCGTATGTCTCTCTCTCTCTGTGTTGTGTGAATGTCTCTCTGTGTCGGTCAGTGTGCGTATGTGTGTCAGTCAATGTGCGTGCGTATGTGTGTCAGTCAGTGTGTGTATGTGTGTCAGTCAGTGTGCGTGCGTATGTGTGTCAGTGTGCGTGCATGTCAGTGTGCGTGCGTGCCAGTGTGTGTGTGTCAGTCAGTGTGTGTGTGTGTGTGTGTGTGTGTGTCAGTCAGTGTGTGTGTGTCAGTCAGTGTGTGTGTGTGTGTGTATGTGTGTCAGTCAGTGTGTGTGTGTGTGTGTATGTGTGTCAGTCAGTGTATGTGTCAGTCAGTGTGTGTGTATGTGTGTGAGTCAGTGTGTGTGTGTGTATGTGTGTGAGTCAGTGTGTGTGTATGTGTGTGAGTCAGTGTGTGTGTATGTGAGTCAGTGTGTGTGTGTGTGTGTCAGTCAGTGTGTGTGTGTGTGTATGTATGTATGTGTGTCAGTCAGTATGTGTGTATGTGTGTGTGTCAGTCAGTGTGTGTATGTGTGTCAGTCAGTGTGTGTGTGTGTGTGTGTATATGTGTGTGTCTCTCTTTCTGTGTCCTGCCCCCTCTCTCCTGACTCCCCCCCCACCCCAGGCGGAGCTGCGGCTCTGTCTGAGTCCCTCCCCCTCTTCCTCCCCCTCCTCTTCCCCTCCTCCTCCCCCTCCTCTTCCCCTCCTCCCCTCCGCCACGGAGACGCGGCCGCACCAGGCCCGCCGTATGTGAGGGGCTGATACCGTGATTAAGAGCCCCCCCCTCCGGCAGTGCTGCGAGGGAAGCGGCGCGCTCAACCCCCCGCTTCCCGCGTTACCGGAGCAGGAGCCAGGAGCGCACGATAACGTCTGTGCGCGCATGCGTGGCACATGCTGACAGCGCAGCGGGCGTCATGATCCTGGTGCTCCTCTCCTCCTCCGGCACCGGCGGCACTCAGTCTGCGGGACTCAGGGAAGGGGAAGCAAGAGGGAGGAGAGAGGCTGAGCAGCGGCTCCTCCTCACAGCCGGAGGACTTACGGGGCTTCCGCCATCTTTGTACACCCACAGTACCGGAAGCTCTGCGCACGTCTAGGGGTAGCGGCCGCCGTTAGCAGGCGTGGGGGGGAGGAGGGAGGGGGAGTTACGTCACTTCCGTTTCATTTTCGTCTCCTTCGCTCCAGTTTTGCCCCATGAGAATAGGTGCCACTAAAGAAGTTTCACTACAAAAACTGCATGAGGCTGGACTGCTCTGAAGTAGAAAAATGTTTATTTAACCATTGGCAGACAAGGATAAAAAGGTATAGTCCCCCAGTGAATCTCTAACGCGTTTCACCCCTGAGGGGCTTTGTCAAAGAGTAAGGGATACTTGGTAAACACCACATTAAATAGCAGACTAAGCCGGAGGTGACGTCACCCCTCCGGGTATGCGGAACTCCCCCGGTAATCAATTGAGGTAATCCCACACACCCGGTGAGTTGACAGAAACACCCGGACCAGATCGCTAACCCATCAAGCACATGCGCAATGGAATCAAGACAAACGGAATAACAACAAATGCAAAGCACATGTAATACATAAACATATATATAACCATTGGGAACTAGTGAAAAGTAAATGAAATATGCTCAACCAAAGCAATACAATAAAATTGAGGTGTGTGAACATGAAAATACAAACAAAAAAATATGTTAAAACCAAGTGGGGGAGCAGGAATACATTTGCAAAAAAGAAAGAAAAATCTATATTACCATGATGACGTTTGAAGAATATTTAAATTAATAAGTGTATATCTGCTGTGTAAAAGGACAGTAAACAATGATACTATCATGATATTATCATATGCATTTAAATGTACATAGATTAAAGGTTGATGGGGATATGTGTACATGATGAATCCAATACACAGCATATATGCACCTAAATCATAATATACAAAAGTTATTTAATAAAAATTAAAATATAATAACTTTCCAAAGTCTTATTTAATAGCTGCAAAGGACACGCATTATCAAAAGAAGCAGTCAATCCATAACCAGAAAAAGGTAAAAAGTCATCAATCTGTAGAACATTAGTAACACAGGTTGAATCAGTGATTAATATGAATCAGAAAATAGTATGAATCAGGAAATAAAAGGCACATAATAGACATGACAGTTCATAATGTCATGAATAATAGACATAATGTCCATGGAACCAAATCATTATTGGAACTGCTATTACTGTTATAACTTTGATGTAAATAATGCTCATACAGTTACCTCAGAGAACCTACTAACCATATCCAATGGAAAGAAAGGGATATAACAAAATCCATATGAAACAAGCAAATCTTAAGAAATACACAAATTATTACGAATTGCAGGTATAAAAACAGAAAATACAGCATATGACGCTAGAACCGATGCAACCGAAATAATGTTGCAAAGGCTAGAACCACAAATGCTGAGGGTCCTGTGTTCCACAAGATGTAACAATAAGAATGTATCAAAGAAGATTATGCCGTAAGAAATATTTCAAAGAAAGTGTTTAATCTCCAATCAACGTTAATGCCACTTGGTGTTAAAGTGTCCATGGTGAAAATCCAGAACATCTCTTTTTGATTTAAAATGTTCTGGCGATCACCACGTCTAACTGAGGGGGGAACATGCTCAACTCCACAGAAAGTGAGTAAGTTCAATTTACCCATTGGGCATTCAGCAAAATGTCTAGCAACCGGGGAGCTGGGATATTTATTTTTTATTGATCTTATATGTTCCATTAAGCGTATTTTTAATGCACGTATGGTTCTCCCAATATAATTTTTTTCCACATCTGCAAGTTAACATGTAAATCACATGGTTGGTATTGCACGTAATGAAACTTCTAAGTTAAATTTTATCTCTATTCTTCTTTGAATGCATGGTCTTAATAGATTTTGCATAGGAGCACACCTTACAAAACCCAAAGGCGGGGAAAATCCTTTGGTTGTCACTGAAGGTGTTACAAATAAACTTGGTGACACATAATCCGACAGTGTTCTGGCTTTTTTGAATACAAATTTGGGTGAATCCATAACAGATGATTTTAGTTTAGTATCAAGTCTTAAGACATTCCAATGTTTCGCAACTATAGAGCGAATGGCACTGGACTGTTGACTGTGTTGTGTAATAAAACACAGTGGTATATTTTGGTCACCAGCTCTAGGTCTATATTTCTTTTTTAAAAGGTCAATTCGTGAGGTATGGCATGCATTTTCGAAAGCCTTCTGTATGTCCGTCTCTTTGTACCCCCTCTGGCAAAACCTTGATGCCAGTATCTTGGATTGATCCAAAAAATTATCAGCATCTGAACATATGCGTTTGAGCCTCAAAAATTGTGTCTTAGGAATGCCTCTAAGTACGGACTTAGGGTATCCACTGTCTGCTTTTAAAAAGGTATTCCTAGACTTGGGTTTCCTAAATATATCAGACTGTATCTGACAATTTGGATCAATATATAATTGTAAATCAAGATAATCAATCTGTTGAATATGATAAGAAAAAGTAAAATGTAAGTTGAAATTATTCGTGTTTATATGGTCCACAAACTTCAACAGGGACCCCGTGTCACCTTCCCAAATCATAATCAAATCATCAATAAATCTCCGATAAAAAATAATATTGTTACGATAAGGGTTAGTGTGACTAAATAGTATTGTTACGATAAGGGTTAGTGTGACTAAATAGTATTGTTACGATAAGGGTTAGTGTGACTAAATAGTATTGTTATGATAAGGGTTAGTGTGACTAAATAGTATTGTTATGATAAGGGTTAGTGTGACTAAATATTATTGTTACGATAAGGGTTAGTGTGACTAAATAGTATTGTTACGATAAGGGTTAGTGTGACTAACCAGGAGAATATACTTTATCATTTTGCTCAGCAAAATGATAAAAACAGAACCATACCTAAAATCTGAATTTGTATTAAAACACTTTTGAGTAATAAGATTTTTCATATGTGTGCAAACATAATAAAAAAGATATCCTTTATTTTACACAAAACGGGAAGTAGTGAACACTTAATGCTTTTTTGTCTTGAGCGCTGCTTTTGTGACTGCACTAACAGTTTGTGAAGATTGCTGAAAATAACAGTGCATGGCGGTCTTCATGGAGGCTGAAAGTTGGGGTCTGGCTGGCACTTCAGCCCCATCTGAATTTCAGCATGGAAGCACTTACCATCGCTGCTATGTTCCACCAAGGATTGTTGCCTTCAGCATGCACATCATACCAAATAAGTTTCCCAGGTATTTCATGTGTGAAGCAATCCCGAAGCATCCCAGCTCCCAAAACATCTCCCACTTCTCAAGGTAGCCTCAGTGCTGAAAGTAGCCCCACCTTTCGTCCAATGCACAATATAGTTCAAGCATCTTCCACCCCCCATTAGTATTCAATGTGCTCATTTGTGCATTGTGTCTCTTGTGTTTTGTAGAAAGATAATGTTTCAGCTCTTCTAGCTGTAGCCCAGGCTTATATGATTCTCAAGCAAACTCCTCGGGCCAGGAACCAGCTGAAGCGATTGTCGAAAGTAAACTGGTCCTTGTCGGATGCCGATGACCTTGAAAAGAGCTGGCTGCTGCTAGCTGATATATACATCAAATCTGGGAAATATGATATTGCAACTGAGCTGCTGAAACGCTGCTTACAGTATAATAAGGTAGGAATAAAAGAATTGGGCCATAATGTGTTTTCATTGTAATGTATTTACAGGTTCTATGCACTTATTGCATTATAATTCCCTGTATTCTAATGTCCATTTTATAATGCACTCGGAACATTGTTTGTGCCATACAAATATACTCCTTGCTAAAATAATATAAAAGCTATTACTCAAAAGAAAAATCGCTACTTGTTGCACAGTAACTTTGTCTTAAAGGTGAACCTAAAAATACCCAGTTAATATAAAAATATTATGTTGGTCTATATGATACATAGAAAAAATGGTTGTTGAGCTTGCACTCCTTTACTCACTGTACTGGAACAAATTAGTAATTCATTATATTATTTGTTTATAAAATGTTTTACCAGGAAGTTACATTGAGCGTTACATTGAGAGTTACCTCTCGTTTTCAAGTATGTCCTGGACACAGAGTTATAATGACAAATACATGGTTACAAATACATAGTTACAATGAGTGTAAAGGGTTATTAAGTACATTATATACAATACATTGTATGCACAGTTAAAGATAATATATATTATAGGTGTATATAACAGTTACAGACCAGATTAAAATGTGAGACAGCTTTAGTTTTGAAATAACTTAGACTGGTGGCGGAAGTGAGAGTCTCCGGTAGACATTTCCAGTTTAGGGGTGCACGGAAGGAGAAGGAGCGGCTGGATACTTTGTTGAACCTTGGGACCATGAACATTCTTTTGGAATCAGGTCTCAGATGATAAGTGCTGCATGTGGTAGGGGTGAGGAGCTTGTTCATATAGGCGGGTAGCTTGCCCAGAAAGTATTTGAAGGCAAGACAGAAGAAGTGAACTTTGCTCCTAGACTCAAGTGATGACCAATCTAGTTCTTCGAGCATTTCGCAGTGATGTGTGTTGTACAGTAATTGCATTGGAGGACAAAGCGGCATATTGAGTTGTAGAAGGTATCAAGTTTGCCAAGGTGAGTTTGGGTTGCCGTGCCATATACTATGTCCCCATAGTCTATAATTCGCATCAGCATCTGCTCTGCGATGCGGTTTCTGACCAGCAGTTTGACATAGGTTTTGGATGTCAGGGTATCAATGTGCAACCCAAATGTTAAATGGGAGTGAATTCATATGCCCAAATATTTGAAACTAGTAACAGGGGCTAGGATAGTATTAGAGTTGGTTCTGATCTGTAGCTCCTTCATTGGAAGTTTTAGAAATGTAGCCTTGGTCCCAAATACCATTGTTACAGTTTTGTCAGTGTTTAAAAACAGCTTGTTTTGGGAAATCCAATTTTCAAGTCTAAAAAAGTCAGATTGAAGTACGTGTCCAAGGTCAGAGAGGTTAGCGCTGTGTGCACATAAGATTGTGTCATCTGCATACATGTGTATTGAAGCTCCCTTACAAGCTGTAGGAAGATCATTAATGAACACTGGGAAGAGTAGGGGCCCCAGAACAGAGTCTAGAAGGACACTGCAAGTGATATCCAAGGGGTTGTAGTTAGTGCCCGAGATAGACACATGTTGGGATCTACCTGATAGGTTGGAATGAAACCAGTTTAAAGCATGCTTCCCTATTCCAGAGCACTGGAGTTTGTTTAGCAAGATAACACGATCACCAGTATCAATAGCCTTTGCAAAAACTAGGAATATTGCACCAGTAAGTTGTCCCAGTTCCATTCCACACTGGATCTCATTGCAAATTTTTAGGAGGGTAGTTACCATGGAGTGTTTGGGGCAAAAGCCAGATTGGAATTAGCTAGGGAAATTTGTCTTGGTATAGTAATCGCTTAATTGGGACTTTAGATAGTATTGGGAGAAGAGAGATTGGATTGTAGTTTTAGACAGTGTTTTTGTCCCCACTTTCGACGAACTGCCACAACTCTGGCAGTTTTCCAGGTCTTAGGGATATGGCCTGAAGATAAGATAGAATTCATTAGGGAAGCAATCGGTTTGGCAATGGCTGGGGCACCAAGTCTTGGAACTTAGATTGCAGTAGGTCAGGTCCACATTGGCTGCTTAGTTTTAATTTGAGGAGCGCTTGTGTAATCTCCTCTTCAGATACTGGGACAAATTGAAAACTGTGGACAGTGTTGGGAGAGGATGGGGCTATAGGATTACTCCCAAAATGAGGTTCATGTATGTAGTTTGGGTTGAGTTTCACTAATAAATTAGTAGCACACCCCACAAAGTATTCATTGAATGCATTTGCAATGTCAGTGGGATTTGCCAGGGTAATATCCTCCTTAATGATATTACATGGTTGTTGATGGCTAGAAGGCTGTAATATATTGTTGATAACCTTCCAGAAGTTAGCTGGATTTGATGGATTCTGATGAAGATTGTCAGAGTAATATTGTGCTTTTGTGTGCCTTGTTTGCCTTGTGCACATATTCTGCAGACATCTGTAGTTATTAAGATCCTTAGTAGTGCCAGTTACTTTGTAGCTTTTCCACAAGGCATCCCTAAGATGGTAGAGCGCTATAAGATCGGTTGTCACCCACGGAAGGTGGGCCCCCCATACTCTGTAGTGGAGCATGGGTATCACTGAGTTTAACTCGGATTGGAAATAGTCAAGTGCAGAATCGGGGTCGGGAATTAAGTTGATTATGTACCAAGGGCAGCTGGTAAGATCAGCTAGAAACTGTTGTGGGTTAAAATTCCTAAATGTTCTAGTGACTAAAACATTAGGGCTTGATTGAGGTGATCAGATTTTCCTTACACAGTACACTATTGCATGGCCACTGAAAATGGCAGGTAGGATGCCAGAGGATTGGATTCTGCTGGGACTAGAGGAAAAAATACAGTCTAGCAATGAATAGTTGTCAGATTTCAGGTTTGCCAGGTGGGTTGGAAAATGAGTTGCGTTAGGTTAAGTGACTCAAGTTGTATCTGGATTTTGTTGTTTTTAGGGTCGAGCCAATTGTAATTGAAATCTCAGAGAAGTACTGTAGCAGCTCACTCTTCTCATTCAGAGAGGAAATTGAGCCAAAAAACTGGGTGATATCTGTCAGGGATTGTAGTGGGGCTTTAAGGGGCCGGTAGATGCCAGCAATAAGAGCGGGCTTAGAAAAGGGGAGACAGATTTTGCCAAGTAGGCTTTCAAAAGAGGGTGGGCTTAGGGGTCCATTTAACAGTAAATTGTAAGGTGTCTGCAATATAAAATAACACCCCTCCTCCTCTCTTTGACCTGTCTTTCCTCAAAATGGAGTATCCCTGAATGGCAATAGTTGCATCTAGGGTTAATGGTACCACCATATACTGTCAGGTGTCTGATCCTGTGGTAGATTCCTTGTGATGAATACATTCATTTGCAGAAAGGCAGCGGGCACTTGTAGAATTGAAGAAAAAGGTTTCTTTATTGGATATACATATTCACCCGACGCGTTTCTGTCCCAGCTGGGGCCAAAACGCGTAGGATGAATTTGTATATCCAATAAAGAAACCTTTCCCTTCAATTCTACATGTGCCCGCTGCCTTTCTACAATTGGGTCTGTATGATATGTTTTATTTCTTTTAAAGTATTAATCCCCAAAATATGTTGTACTAACCTAAACCCAGGAGGAGTCCTACTGTACAACTGAGGGAGCAGCAGTTTAGGGGATATGGCCTGACAGAAAGACACAGGTGGCAGACAATTAATGAGGGGAGTGTTGCACATCATAGTGACGTTCTCCTCTTCTGTTGTGTACACAACATGATGGTGCCAGATTGCATATTTTTTTTCATAAAACTGCCAGGAAATCAATGGTGTACATTTGCTGAACCAGGGTTATGAGGTGGTAAGATTTTTAAGGTCCTTTTCCAGAAAACACCCAATTCACGGTATAAGAAAAACACAATTGTAAAAAGTGTAAATTTAATTTGCTTTAATTTGCAAATGTATCTTGCTAGCAGCGTAGACCAGACCGTTCCGAGCAGCAAACACGGAGAAAGGAGTGGAGGCTCTCTGTATATTTCCTTCTTTCCTTCCTTACTATGAATGTTTCATACATTCTATATATTTAAATAAAAAATATGAATTATGATGTGTGTAGCTTAGTGGCTGTTGAGTTGCGTGCTGCACAATGTTGGTATATTACCATGTAGTAACTAACTTCAATGTCTACTTATTTTAGTCTTGTTCTAAAGCATATGAGTACATGGGCTTTATTATGGAGAAAGAACAATCCTACAAGGATGCTGCAGAAAGCTATAAACTGGCTTGGAAATACAGCAGTGAGGCAAACCCTACTATTGGTGAGTATTCCCTTACATAGTGGGGGTGTTCCACTAAGAAAGCAGTCATACTGGTATCTATACAGGAGAACACAATACCTTTCAACACGGATAATAAATAAGGTGTACCACTCTGTATACACCATTTAAAAAGGATTATGGTTCAGAGCCCAAAAGAAGTGTAAGATTACTTTTGTAAATAAAAAGTAGTGGTACCCCATACTTTCCCATAGCATCACATGTGGACCTTTGTCCTTACATCTTCTGTGCATGTGAACATGATAACATCTTCGTTGGCTCTGTGAACAGATCATTGTATCATTTTCAGACTCGTTGCTATTAACTAACTTGATTTTCTTGTCTTTCCAATCAGTGTTGCTAGCATAGTTTATAATGTATTGAAAGTTACTCAATGTCAGGTCGAGCTCACCACAAACGAGGCGGGACCGCGGTGCTGAGGTGGGAAAGGATATAACCCCACCCACAGCCACGAGGGCACGTCTTGAGAGTAGAATGGTCTGGGTGTCCGAGTCGGGGCAGGAGAGGTACGGATGGTAGTGGGTGCTGTTAGCCAAGTTCGGGGTTAGAGAGAGAGACGTAATCGTTTTACCGTTTGCCGAGTTCGGGGTGCCAGAGGTGCGGAGAGTCGTATTGCCGTATGCCAAGTTCGGGGTGCCAGAGGTGCGGAGAGTCGAAGAGGAAGCCGGTTCGGTACACAAGGACGACTGCAAAATAAGATAAGACAGGACTAGGGAGGCAGAGAGTGATGAGAACAACTGGTTCTATGCTCAGCCGACGAATGAGTGAAACCGCAGGGTATATATAGGAGAGAGGATCCAATGGCAGAGCAGCAATGTGGAGGTGTGTGAATGCACCAGGCTGAGACAGGAGATAGGGCCAGATGAGCACCATGGGGTGGAGCTAGGGAGGACAGAGTAAAGTACCTGCAACTGATAGCCCAGTGCCGTCCGGGTAGTTGTGCCTTAAAGAGGCTGAAGTGTGCATCCGTGTGCGGCCGCGCCCCCGCGCGAGTGGCCGGGTGCGCGCCCACAGCCGGCACTATTTGGATGCCACCGGCGTACGCGCGTGCGCCTTAGTGCAGCGGTGATCGGGCAGCCTGGAGGGAGACAGAGAGTGCGGCGCGGGGGAACCTTGCGGTGATGCCGGTGAGTGGGGAGCACACCGGGCGCGGCGTGACTCCCAGGTTGTTACACTCAATTTACATCACTGCATTAAAAGGTGTGAAATTACTGCGAGTATATATGAAAGTGTGAATTATTTTTTTAACCCCCAGGGTATAAAATATACCATAAGTGTATTACAACTATTGTTATGCTTCTGGGTAACATACTGATATTAATATACCTGCACAAATCAAGAGATACACAGCATTGTGTTAAATATTACAATATACTGTATATCAAAATATGGCCATGCGCTGTACACCACTCATGTTTTATATTAAGATGTGGCAATTCTAAGAATGCAACATACAGATATGGCAGATGTTATTGCACCCGCTAATGCAATGCAAATATTCAATGCATGAAATACAGCGGTCCCTTTGGAAACAATGTTAATGCATGGGTTATCTCTTTAAAGCGGCACTCTTCGGGACACATTATGGGTTTCTTTTGTGTGTTTTTAAAAAAAATAGGTTTGAAGCAGGGGGTCTCTGAAGCTGAACCATGTTGATTTCAGCTCAGAGGACCCCCTGCTTCATGCGATACTTACCTCAAAATATAGCACTCCACAATAGGTGCTAAACTGATATGTGAATTATAGCATACAAAGTGATGTGTATAACCCTGTGAATAAATGGATTTAAAAAACAGTATTATTACATGTAAATGGCTGCTCCATGGAACAGGATCCTCAGATGTTGATGTTCCAAGAAGAACCTTGTGTAGGGAAGAAAACACAAATGCAAGGGATATAGTGCATTAACGTTTTACTCTAATGTACAAACTTCTTCTTTTTTGATCAAAGGATGTAAACCAAAAGTCTCCTTTATCATATAGATTTTTACACCATATATATATATATATATATATATATATATATATATATATATATATATATATATATATATATATATTCCCCAATTATTGCTATCCCAAACGGAGAAGCGCAGGTATTCACGGTCTGTTTTTCACAGGAGGTATAACAACTGGAACGGTTTATTTCTCTTCTCACTGTACAGCACAGTAACGGGGCAGGGTTCTGCCCAATGCAATCTCTCAGCTACCACTAAAGGATGGTCCCTGGACCGTCACTACAGACCAAGGGCACCCGCAGCCATCCTAGCTCTTCCCTGCCTCCCTAGCAGAGGCAGAGGTATGGTCCACACTCACTCTCCCCCAGAGGGAAGAGGACTAGAGAAGGCCCAATAATCAGCCTCTCCAATGTGTGACCTGCCTTCATCGACTGGGGGAAGATACACCTACAAATTTAGGCGGTAACTGCCCTTAAGTACAGCAGGAGGAGGGCACCAGGTCTGATGTCGCTGCCTCCCCCGTCACTCAAGTGCAGCCCCAGTGAGTGGGGAAAACCCATGTTGACATCTGGCAAGGCCTGCTTGTACCAGGGCTTACTGCCAGGACGAAGGGCAGAGTAGTAGCCAGAGATGGATAGGGGGTAGTGAGGAAGAGGGAGGCAGGAGAGAACACGCTGGGAGGGGGGGTTGGGGGTGTAGTGGAACTCCAGAATCTACGGAATATGTTCACTCATAATGGGGCCATGAAATTTTTTAGGCCTGGGGGCCCGCACATGTCTAGCTACGCCAATGGCTGTGTGATTATTTCATAAGCCTCTAGTTCTCTCAGGGCCAGATAGCTCCTTTACACTATTTAACCTGACGTTAGGTTAATCATGCCCATGCACTAAAGCAGGGGTGGCCCACTCCAGTCCCTGCTTCAGGGCAGGTTGCTCAGTCATTGACTGAGCCCTTGATTGAGCCACCTGTGCTGAAGTGGGTCTATCCCAAAAAGCTGACCTGCTGGTGGCCCTTGAGTACCGGGGTTGGCAAGTCCTGCACTTAAGCAAATAATGTAATGTTAACCCAGTGCTAATCCTTAAATAGCCTATGGTTATTTTGTTTCTGGCCTTTAGTGCTAATGATATACAAAAGAGGTGTTCCCCTAACAACGCATATCCAGTGCAGGCTGTTCAGTCTAACGCAGGGATTTAACCTGGCATTCTTTCGGCCATAACTAAAGGTGACATTGGCTCCCTCCACACCCTGAAATACAGGTTTTGCTCTCATCTCAAACCCATATTTCAGGGTCGGGAGGGAGCTATCGCCACCTATAGGTAAGACATGAATTAACATTAGATTATTTGAAGCTAACACACGGTGGTGTTAAATTAACCCTATGCTAATCAGTTCAATGACCGACGGCTGCTGTTATTGCATACAATTAGCTTAGTGAATTTGAGTGAAACTCAAGGAAAATAACTATTTTAGGTAATCTAATGTTATTTGCCCTGATTTAATGGCGCTTCGTACATCTGGGACTCAGTGCACACTTGTCTATTATCGGTTTACCAATCATTTGATAATGAAAATATAATAATATTCTTTTTTCCTAATAAAGTACTGACAATGGATATATATTTGCTATACATATAATGTTTAGGCGCAATCTGTTTCTGACCCAAAGAACTTACAATCTAATTTGGTATCTGAGGCATAGAGAGTCACAGTGACTGGTGTCAGGAGATGTAAGACTGGGTTTTTAATCGGCTTCAACTATGTTTGTATGTCTTTATTTATATAGCGCCATTAGTGTACATAGCGCTTTACATTAGTAATACACGTGACAATCGTATAAATAACAAATAACAGATCATGGGAATAAGTACTTCAGACATTCAACTGTTTCAAAGGCATGGTTCTTCTCACCACAAAGCTACTCCTCCAGCCCGATTCATTCTTTATGGCAAGTTTACAGCTAATACGTGTTTTCTGATTTTGTTTCCAGGTTTCAGGCTTGCATTTAACTATCTGAAAGATAAGAAGTACGTGTATGCGATAGATATTTGTCATAAGGTGAGCCCTGCATGCGTGGAGTAATCAAATTCAATACATGTCCACACGTGTGCTGATAAAGTGAATTAACACATACATATGTTTTCCTTGTTCTAGGTTATCAAAGATCATCCCACCTACCCCAAAATTAGAAAAGATATATTGGAAAAGGCTCAGGCATCTCTCAAGCCGTAGGTGGTGCATCTAGTCTGTGATATTGCCCACAGTGGAAGATGCATCGTTTGAATGAAAACTAAGAAGAACTAATAGTGTTAACCTATTCAGTTATTTAATTATTCCTTTGTGGAGTTGCTTTTAATCCCTGTTTGTTCTTTGTAATTCTTTTATTGCCAAAAAAAAAGTGCCTACTCGTCTTGCACAGAAATGCAATAAAGGGCTGAAGTTTCTAAGTTAAAAATGTGTGAATAGTTGGATAATTTCCTTTTATTATACCTACAGTATGAAAGGGGTATCAGTGCTATCTTATACGCGTATAAAAGCAAATAACCGAATACATTGTGTGGCAAACGGCTTACTCCGGGGCTCCGCCGTCTGTCCGGGACTGTTAGAACACGGTCTTTTAGGGTAGGTTAAATGATGAGACGTCACGTACTGTTCCTTTAAACAGGCTATACCTGGTTTATTCAGTCCCAGGCACTGGGACTGCTACAGTGTAAACAGAAAACAAAGCCAAACAAAAAGCTGCTCGTCTGAGCGATAACTTAAAACTTAGATGTCCCTGACTCAGAGTTGGAAGTGGCTTGTCCACTTCCACCAACAAAATAAGTACCTTTGCAGTCTTTAGACAAACTAACAGAATGAATGAAGCGATTTGGGAAAGAGGCTTCCTCACCCCTCTGCAGTTCAGCAGCCTTCCAGGCTCTTGGGCGGGGCCCAGAGGAAACAGGAAACAGGTCTTATATACCTGAACTCTAATCAGCATGACAGGTGACAGAAAACAGGCAGCAGACAAACTGTGGAATGGAGTGCCTGTACTACGAGGCTGCCCTGTTCAGCTTAGACAGGACAGAAACTGTTCAGTATCCTGGGAGCCCTGTATATGGAGTTTATTACCAACCCCTGGTTTCTGTCACATATCCTCCCCCCCAGCTCAGACCTCGAGGGGTGAGCGACCATGGATATTAGGGAGTGCATCCTTGACAACCCGTCGGCATTGCCATGTTTGTGCCCCGACCTGTGTTCCACAGAAAATTTAAAGGGCTGTAGGCTTAGGAACCACCTGGTCACCCTAGCGTTCTTCTCCCTATTTTGACACATCCAGGTAAGGGGTGCATGATCTGTGACCAATCGGAACTTTCTCCCCAACAGATAATACTTGAGTGTCTCTACAGCCCACTTTATTGCGAGACACTCTTTCTCGACTATGGAGTAATTTTTCTCCTGGGGATTTAGTTTCCTACTTAAATAAAGGATGGGGTGCTCCTCCCCTTGAGACTCCTGGGAGAGTACCGCCCCCAGCCCTACCTCAGATGCGTCGGTTTGGACTGCGAACTCTTTGGAGAAGTCAGGTGTGACCAACACTGGTTGGGCACAGAGAGCTTCTTTCAGGCTTCTAAAGGCCTGTTCGGCTTCGGGGGACCACTTTACCATTAGCGGTCCTCTTGCTTTTGTGAGGTCGGTTAGTGGGGTTGCCTTAGTTGCAAAATTGGGAATAAACCTCCTATAGTAGCCAATTAACCCCAAAAAGGTCCTTACTTGTTTTTTTGTGACTGGCCTTGGCCAATTTTGTATCGCCTCTACTTTGAGTGTTTGTGGTTTGAGTAACCCTCTACCAATAGAATACCCCAGATACTTGGCCTCCTCCAGACCAATAGTGCATTTAGCGGGGTTAGCAGTTAGTCCAGCAGACCGAACTGCGTCGAGCACAGCTTGGACCTTTGGAAGGTGGG
The DNA here is from genome assembly GCF_040206685.1 of Ascaphus truei. Classification (NCBI taxonomy): domain Eukaryota; kingdom Metazoa; phylum Chordata; class Amphibia; order Anura; family Ascaphidae; genus Ascaphus; species Ascaphus truei. The sequence goes on from NC_134484.1 coordinate 449,622,506, forward strand.
ACTGCCAATCTTCACTATGGATTACCACATCATCCAGGTAGGCGGCAGCATACCGAACATGTGGTTTTAAAATTTTATCCATCATTCTTTGGAATGTGGCGGGAGCTCCATGTAAGCCAAAAGGCAGCACCTTATATTGAAAGAGGCCGTCTGGGGTTGAGAAGGCTGTTTTTTCTTTTGCCCTTTCTGTGAGGGGAACCTGCCAGTACCCTTTTGTTAGGTCTAGGGTTGTGAGATATCGGGCTTTGCCCAGTCTCTCTACAAGTTCATCCACCCTGGGCATAGGATAAGTATCAAATTTTGACACCGCGTTTAGTTTCCGGTAGTCATTACAAAACCTTGTTGTACCGTCTGGCTTTGGGACTAAAACTATAGGGCTGTTCCACCCACTTTGGGATTCCTCAATTACGCCTAGTTTTAGCATTTTTTTAACCTCTAAACTTATAGCTTCTCTCTTGGCCTCTGGGATTCGGTACGGTTTAAGGTTAACTCGGACCCCCGGTTCAGAGACTATGTCATGTTTAATTACGTTAGTTTTACCTGGCTGTGTAGAGAAGATTTCTTTGTTCCTTCTCACTAAACTCTGGACCTCTCGTTTCTGATGCACGGACAATGTTTCAGCTATGCTAACCTCTGGGTCAGTTTCTTGATTCTCTGACGGACCTGGGGGTACTAGGGTTAACAAGACCTCTCTATCTTTCCAGGGCTTGAGTAGGTTTATATGGTAAATTTGCTCAGGTTTCCTCCTACCTGGCTGCCTTACCCTATAATTTACTTCTCCCACTCTTTCCAAGACCTCATATGGCCCATGCCATTTAGCAAGGAATTTACTCTCCACGGTGGGAACCAGAACTAGTACCCTATCACCTGGAAAAAAAATTCTGACCCTAGCACCCTTATTATACGTATTCCTTTGTGCTTCTTGAGCTTTCTCCATGTGTTCCCTCACTATGGGTAGGACTGCAGCAATGCGGTCCTGCATCTGGGCAACATGCTGTATTACACTTCTGTAAGGGGTAACCTCGTGTTCCCAAGTTTCTTTGGCTATATCCAGTAAGCCCCTTGGATGTCGGCCATACAATAGTTCAAACGGGGAGAAGCCTGTGGATGACTGGGGAACTTCCCTAATGGCAAATAACAGGTATGGTAACAAACAGTCCCAGTTTTTCCCATCCTTATCGACCGCCCGGCGTAACATGCTCTTTAAGGTTTTATTGAACCTTTCCACTAAACCATCTGTTTGTGGATGATAGACTGAGGTTCTGAGATGCTTGATTTTTAGGAGTTTACATAGCTCTTTTGTTACTTGGGACATAAATGGTGTTCCCTGGTCAGATAAGATCTCTTTAGGAATTCCGACCCGGGAAAACAGAAGTACTAACTCTTTTGCTATGTTTTTAGCAGAGGTGCTACGTAGGGGAACTGCCTCCGGATATCGGGTAGCATAATCTAATATTACCAATATATGCTGATGTCCCCTAGCAGACTTTATTAGGGGTCCTACTAGATCCATAGCAATCCGGTCAAATGGTACCTCTATTATGGGAAGGGGTACCAATGGGCTGCGGTATGCTTTGAACGGGGCGGTGATCTGACATTCTGGGCATGAGGAACAATAGTTTGTAATTTCTGCCAGAACCCCAGGCCAATAAAAGCTTCGGAGAACCTTTTCTTTTGTCTTTTCCACCCCTAGGTGTCCCCCCAATGGATGACTATGTGCGAGGTGTAATACTACGTTACGGAATGTCCGTGGTACCAACAATTGTTTAGTTGTAACTGATTTTCTTTTATCAACCCGATATACTAGGTCGTTCTCTACCTCGAAGTAGGGGTAAGCAAGTGACCTATCTGGTTGGCCATGAATACTATTCTGGTCCCGTATATTTCCCCTTGCTACCGCTAATGTGGGGTCCTCCCACTGGGCCTTCTTAAAACTCCCAGGACTGACCTCTAGGTCAGCGAGGGTCTTATCCTGTACTGGGGTGGTAAGTGCCTGATCAACATCTTGATTTGGGGTATTCCCTACCAAAGTAGTGATGGGGAAGGGAATTTCACAGCACTCCTCCTTTTCCCCCTTCTTATTTGGGCCCTCGTCAACATCCATTTCTGAAAAAGGGAAAGGATTTGTTTCTTCTAACACTTCGTTATGGTCCGCTATTGAACTCTGGGCGCTATTCTGAGCTGGGGACCACATTTTTAGAAAATGGGGAAAGTCGGTCCCTATTAACACATCATGTGCCAGTTTGGGTACAACACCCACCTTGAAATCTAAAGAACCAAATTCTGTTTCAAAAAAAACATCAACAGTGGAATATTCATGATTATCCCCATGTATACAACAAATTGCCACTCTTTGTGAACTGTTTACCTGTTTCTTCTTAATGGGCAATAGGTATTCGGACACTAGTGTGACCATGCTCCCAGAGTCAAGAAGTGCCCGAACCCTCTTACCATTAACCTTTACAAATGCCCACAGATGGTTATTCAAGGGGTCCTCTGGGCTAGGGCCCATACATTGGGACAACAGCGAATAAGGTTCCACGCTGTTGCATTGCATGGGCTCATCATTTAGTGGGCAGATTTTTGCTGTGTGGCCCCTCTCATGACAATTTACACATTTAGGTACATAGTCTGTGTCCCACTTAGAGCCTTTTCCCGGCTCCCCATGTTGGCTATTGCCCTTAGTGTGCGAACCACTGTTGCTGGAGCGGCGTGAAGGTGGTCGCCGCTCTTCAGTGCCCCTTAACCCCGGTACCCTTTTACCGTCTCTGGAAGAGTCCTGGAACCTCGGGTAGTGGGGTTGCTCCACGACTGTGGGTTGCGGGTGCTCTTCTGCTGCACTGTACCTTTCTACAAGGGCCACAAGCTCATCCGCATTGTGGGGGTCACTCCGACTGACCCAACGACGTAAGGCAGAGGGAAGTTTCCTCAAGAACTGGTCCATGACCAACCGTTCCACGATGTGGCTTGCTGAGTTGATCTCGGGTTGTAGCCACTTCCGGGCGAGGTGGATGAGGTCATACATCTGGCTTCGGGTGGCTTTATCCATCGTGAAGGACCATGCGTGAAACCTTTGGGCACGAACAGCCGTGGTTACGCCTAGGCGGGCGAGGATCTCGAACTTCAATTTTGCATAGACGTTAGCTTCGGCTGGCTCTAGATCAAAGTAAGCCTTCTGGGGTTCGCCGCTTAGGAAGGGTGCGATTAGACCAGCCCACTCAGCTTCTGGCCATCCCTCTCTCTGTGCCGTGCGTTCAAACGTGAGAAGATAGGCTTCCACATCATCCGAGGGTCCCATCTTCTGAAGGTAGTGGCTTGCCCTGGTCATTTTCGGAACTGGGGCTGCCGCTGCCAGTGGAAGGTTACTGATAGTCCCCCTCAGGATCTCGAGTTCCTGCTGTAAGCCCTGAGCGAACCGCTGTTGCTCCTCTCTCAGCAAGCGGTTTGTCTCTTGCTGGTTTGCATTCGCGTTTTGCAGGGCTTCATTCGTCTGTTGCTGGTTTGCATTCGTCTGTTGCTGGTTTGCATTCGCCTGTTGCTGGTTGGCATTAATCTCTTGCTGGGCTATTAGCAGCTGTTGCTGGGCTGCATTCGTCTGCTGCTGGTTTGCATTAGTTTCTTGCTGGGCTATTAACAGCTGTTGCTGGGTTTCATTCGCGTCTTTCTGGGCAGCGACATTGCGTACCAGCGCACCCACCACGTCTTCCATCTTGTTTGCAGAGGATGAAAAAAACCTTTTTTTTTTTTTTTTTTTTTCTTTCAAAGTTCTTCAACCCGCAGACCCCCTAGTGCTCTGCCCGCATTCTCCACCATATGTGACAAACGGCTTACTCCGGGGCTCCGCCGTCTGTCCGGGACTGTTAGAACACGGTCTTTTAGGGTAGGTTAAATGATGAGACGTCACGTACTGTTCCTTTAAACAGGCTATACCTGGTTTATTCAGTCCCAGGCACTGGGACTGCTACAGTGTAAACAGAAAACAAAGCCAAACAAAAAGCTGCTCGTCTGAGCGATAACTTAAAACTTAGATGTCCCTGACTCAGAGTTGGAAGTGGCTTGTCCACTTCCACCAACAAAATAAGTACCTTTGCAGTCTTTAGACAAACTAACAGAATGAATGAAGCGATTTGGGAAAGAGGCTTCCTCACCCCTCTGCAGTTCAGCAGCCTTCCAGGCTCTTGGGCGGGGCCCAGAGGAAACAGGAAACAGGTCTTATATACCTGAACTCTAATCAGCATGACAGGTGACAGAAAACAGGCAGCAGACAAACTGTGGAATGGAGTGCCTGTACCACGAGGCTGCCCTGTTCAGCTTAGACAGGACAGAAACTGTTCAGTATCCTGGGAGCCCTGTATATGGAGTTTATTACCAACCCCTGGTTTCTGTCACAATTGATACAAGTTTGCTGAAGAATGATAGCCCTTATTTAAGTATACATATATTTGTATAGTATTTAAACGTATATGTCTAATTGTTTTGAATTCTGATAATTAAAAAATATGTTTAATGTATATTTTGCTATTGTCACACGTGTCATTAAAGCGAGATGTTTTGTTATTTAGATAACTACACTTATTGTAAATTACACATCCCGGCACAACAATATAGTATTACCATTTCCGTTGTTCAGTTTTTACCTGCATTCATGGCTATTAGGGTTTAGGAGCTAATTACAACATAACTAATATAGCTTTCACACAGGGGGTTCACTGAGGTCCTTTGCGGGTTAACACACCCAATCTGGTGTTGGCTGCCATTGAAGTCAATGCAAGTTAACTCCAGACCTTAGTGAATCTCCCCCACAAAGCGTCCTGTCCCTGGCTCACCTGAAGCCTCCACACTGCTATGCCATGCATTCATATAACATTCGTTTATCAGATGTGACCAAAATAAAGGAAGGTGCTAAGGTTTTCCTAGGAAATATAGAGAAAGTGGCACAGCGCTACTCATCAATAGCTAAATAAAGTGTTTTCTCACTGGTGCTCACCCTCCGTTATTCCCGGCGTCTCAAAGCTGGATCCAAGGTTTACAGGTAGTGGTTGTGGGGAAGGAAGCACACAGGAATCAGAATTGTTTGAAATTTACTCTGTATTTAATCCATAAGCAGAGCAGGTACAGACATGTGACGTTTCAGGGCACAAACGCCCTTTTCTCAGACCCTAGATTTTCCTAGGCCTTGGGGGCTCTGTATATAAAACAGAGCTAATATAAAATCCTGATTCAAAAGCAAGTAAACATGCACACTAAGAAATTATATAAAACTAGATGTCATTATTCCCGAAATTGGGGTAATTTCCATAAATAATTTCACGAATAGTAAATTTACACCAGCAATTCTGGTTGATCCTTGTGATTTGTCGGTGTTATAATTGTAACGCATGAAAAATGAAATGGTTAAACCCCCTTAAAAGTTATTTGTTTAGAAAAAAACTTATTAGAGCTCTACGACTCGTTCAGCATGCAATGTATTAATGAAATGTCAGAGAGTACAATGTTTCTGCTCCATTGAAGAAAGGGAAAAAAAAGTTATATCCCTGACGCTTAGCACTGTGACGGACTGTGTAAAAGGATATATACGACCAGATGGAAGGTAAATCCACTTGGGTACTCCACATGCAGACGGTCAATCATGTAAAGAAAATAAATAAAAATAACATAGCGTAATGCAGTAAGGTAATCTGACTGCAAATGCATAAACATACAAACACATATGAAAACAATACAAACAGATGCTGAGAACAAACAGATGACTGAGATTAATAAAATGACATTTAATAAAACACCTAAATAAACACAAAATATATATGAAAAAAATATAATATATAAAAAAACACAAAATACAAAATACAATTATAGAAGAAAAGGTCCCATGTGCACTCCAACTGTAGCTAAAATACCCGCTTACCAAAAGCAAGAAGGTATCAGGCGGTGGATATATTAGAGAGTATTCCCTCTCACGATCTCCAGTCAGCTCCAAGCCATCTCGTGTCACAGATCAGCCTTGGCCTCTGGGAGGGGCACTCTCTGCACTCGGGGTAACGGACCTCTGCAGATCAGCAGCACCAGAATCCGTCTCACAGGACGCCCGCACATGCGCAGTGGTAGTTGTTGATCCAAGGCGGCAGATTCGGCAGTGTAATGTGGGTGGCAGAGGTAGATTCGCTGGTAATCTGGGTGCTGTACTGGGTTGAAGTGAGTCACGGCAAACAATGCAGCACACAGTGGGACCGCGGAGTACAAACGGGACCACCCTACGCGTTTCGGAAGTCGTGACTTCCTTCCTCAAGGGTAATTGAAGACTCAATGCTCCATTGAAGACCTTTCCTCAGGAGCATGGTAATGGTAAAGCAGCAATGCATTTTCCCAAGAAATTAGTTCGTTAGATGACATGAACAAATGCCTCAGTCTTAATTTTCACCAATTCATTTGATATTTGATTCACTTATCTGGGCATCTATTGTGTAATAATATGCTCTTGGCAAATTATTAAACGGTATTGTTCCACAGTGACATTCTACTTATTGCCCGGCGCTGACATTGCCAATGGCCTGAGCAGGCATGCCAGGAACATGAAGGCAGATATCTCCCGATCCAGGGGTCTCCTAGAGGTGAGAGTGGCTGTAGTACTCTGCTGTAATCCCGATTCTGGTAATAGTTATCGCTTTAATTAAACTACAAAAGTGTATCAAGAATGAAGGGTGCATTTCATTTTCAATTCTTCATCAAAGGTGGATGAACACTTTTCATTGTAGAGTGGAGAGATACAACAGATCTTTACATTATCTGAGAATAAATTAACATTAACAAGTTCAAACTAAATACTGTAGCAAGGTTTTCTGTGATATATGCGCTCCAGTGCCGGATCCATACCGTGTATACACTTATTATCCTCCAATAAAGTCACAGCACAGATACAGGAGCTAGAATAGTCCTTAGACAGTTGTCAAGTGGTGTAGAGTCCTTGATAAAGTGCAGGACGCACGAAACATGTAGGAGGTCTCTACACCTCTGTTTTTTAATGGCCGAATAAAGTTTGATTTTTTACTGCAATTTTGACCCACTCTCTTGGCTGTGCGCTACATCTCTTGGATGCCAAGTTCAAACTAAGCCTTCACAATACAATGTATAACTGATTTAAGGATCTATTTACTAAAAGTCTCTTGGCTGCAAAGCTGGTCAAAACAGTGCAAAAATAGCATCTTAGTATTCTGCCATAGGAAGCAATTGAACTTTTTCCTTAGACAAAACCAGTGCAAATGAAGTGCACCAGATTTATCACAGTTTTGCAGCAGGAAGACTTTCTTAAATAATAACATATAGCCCATTCACTAGGAGTAGCATCACTTAGTAAATATGACCCAAAGTCCTTGGACAATTTTGTAATTTAGTAAACATTTCACAAGAGAGAAACTTTCATTTGTTCATTCATGTCACACCACTTCTGTTTCCATTTATAGCAAACGCTATACAGGCAGTCCTCGGTTATCCAACGGAATCCGTTCTGGAAGTAGCGTTGGATAGTGAAACCATTGTAAAGTGAGTCCCATGTTAATCAGTGGCGGCGAGCGTTGGATAACGCATTCAGGAGTCAGATAACGCATTCTGCCGGTGAAAAACGGCCCATAGGGAGACATTGTAAAGCGTTGGATATGCCATTCGTTGTAAAGTGAAACGTTGAATAGCGAGGACTACCTGTATCCATAAAAAACATTCATTTTAAAAAACATCTGCATCTGGACTTGGAGTTGCTTTAATTAGAACACAGAAGTCCCAAAAATATTTTCTTCCAGCGCAAAGAAAAATAACATGATTCATATTTTAAGTTGCAATCTGCTCAATTTTCATTTTATTTGTTCTCTGCCATTAGCTGAAACAGATTTACTATCCACGGTTTGGGACCATGTAAAGTTTGTCTATCCTGAGAGCTGCTGAGACACAAAATGGCCATAATTGGTCCAAACCAAAGACTTCACAAAACTTGTTTGCTGTCCATCTTGCATTCTTTTTAGGGTATATTTTCTTGAAAACAAAGGGGTGGCGTGTGTATGGGAGGGGGTATTTCAGAAGGCTGCTATGAAGATGCAATTCCCTCGAATCTTCAACCTACTTGGGGAAATACATCAGGACTGGCTCATGAGGTAATGCTGAGAACTACTCACTTCTGGTACAGCGCCTCCATCTCTCCCAGGTCCCCACGACAGCAGGGAGGAGTCTCTTGAAGAGAACCTCTGGGTGCAGCTTCTCCCTGAATGACTCCACTCTCAGGCAAGAAGGTTCTTTCAAATTGGACATTCTTTATTGTCATCTTTAGTGGCAGACTGCCCATCATTGCGGCCGGTCTCTAGCCGCTCATCATAAAGGTTGCCCACTTCAAGGAAGTCCCTGGACACCACTCCTAGTCAGGGCCCTAGAAGCTGTCCTTGCTCTTACCTTACTCTCTAATAGAGTAAGATGAATAGTCTGCCCACCTCTCCCCTAAGGGAGGGCCACAATCCTTGCCAGAGCCCTGGCACTGTGTTGGGTCAGGCAGTCTCATTCAAGTGGGATGAGACACTCGCACACACACTAACTTCAGGCAGTGATGCATACTATATAGCTCCAGTAGGCACCACCCCTGTGTCACTGTAATTGGACACAGAGCATGATGTTACTTCCTTCGCTACACAATACACATCACAGGGGATGAGGGCAAACCTCACGATTACTCCTGGCAAACCTGCCCTTTTAACAGGGATTATTGCACAGGAGGAGAGAGGCATGAAACCCCAAAATTACACAAGGCTACAATCTCCCTCTGGTGGGTCCAATGGTCCCCACTTGGTCCTAAATTTGCGGAGCTTTCCTTCAAACAGGCAACTGCAAAACATACTGTACAGGAACAACAATATCATCAATACAAAAATACATTGGCACACACCATACATATTTCAACATAATGCCTAATCACCATAACCGCATTAATGTATCCAGAACCATCATATTACTACTAAGATTACTCCCTAGGAGAATCCAAACCTCAATAGTAATGTCTGGGGTCAGGCTTCTTTACCTCTCGCCCGTTGTGATCAATTATTGTAATACTGTATGATCTAGGCGACCCATTTTCTGGTCTATGCTCCATCTTATGCATGTAAATGTTGCGCCCAACAATCCAAATCCTCATCAAATAACATATCCTATCCTCTGTTCTGTGTTCAGAGTAGCTAGACTTGGACTTGAAGTAGTCCTCCACTGCTTCTCTTAGCCAGGTACCCCGATTGTCCTCTATCTCCTGCATTAAAGGCTCGAGAACATAAGGATACTCCAATCCATGAGATTGCTTATATCTCGCTACTATGGCCCTCTCAGCCCTGCTGATCCTCACTAACTTCTTATTCCCTGCTCTGCCTGGCAGGACCCAAGACAGTGGTTCCTCAGGGGCAAGAACATCATATAGTATAGATGACCCCCTTGGGGTGACTATTCCCTTCTGGATTTCATCCCACCTTCTCACTAACTCCTCATGGCTTTCCTCAGCCGAGTATTCACCCACATCCCACCAGTGATCAACTACCTCTCCCCGCATTAAGATAAATCTGGTGCGGTCTAACCACTCAGAATACCCCTCATACAACAGAGCCCACCACTTGGTACTATGCTCCGAGGACTGCTTCTTTACTGCTAACGCAGTCTCAGACTGCTCGGTCTCTCCACCAGAAGAGACACCAGATGTAGTTCTTGAACGGGTGACAGTCCCATAACGTTTTGGCCTTCCCCTTACAATATGGGTATAATTGGTGGGATTCATTTTCGGGGGTGTCACAGCAGGTATTACTTAACTCCCCGACCCCTCATCAGACGTAAAACAGTCCCCCCAGTCCATGGCCGACCCAGGCCGTTCCTCCGACGTGTCCCGTGACTCCCCAGACCACCCTTGGCTCGATCGGGACCCCGAGGGAGACGTGACAGGGGCAGGGATTGGGGCAGTGGCCTTGGGCAAAGCGAATGGGGAAGTGTTCTTACGTTGCAGTATCATAATTAACAGCTTGGCTATGCCTCGACCCGTTGTGACGTTCGGCAGAGCAGGCTCACCATTCTTCTTGTAGCCCCGACTCTTCACCGCTTGCCGATACCTGTCCATTTCTTCCTGGGACAGACTGGTACTGATCAGCTGTGATGACTGATGCTTCCGGTCGGCTCCGCTGTGGCTACCGGAAGTGACGTCATCATTCTCACGTAAGGACGCACCATCTTGGGTGGGGTCCCCCACCGGAACTTCCTCCTCCATCTCGACGTCCAGCGCCGGATATTCGATGTCGCCTCTCAGCTCCGCTTGGGCCTTAGTCGGGCCTTTCTCTTCGGCCGCCTGCAACGGAGCCTGTGAGAGGTAAGAGGGTATCTCACCACTCCGCTTGCTTGCGATGGGATCCTCTTCTCCCGACACGCTGGGAGTCGCTACGGCCGTGGGACTCTTCCGCTGCTCCGGCCACACCAGCGCGTGCTGTCGAGGAATGTCAATACTCAACAGCTCGAGATCACTGGTAAGTAGCTTTTCCTTCTTTTCAGCACCGCTGTAGTGGCCCGCCGGTAGGCGCATCACCACCGATGCACGGCTTCCGTTCTCATCGTCCGACGAGGCAGATGCCGAGGATGGTAAGGGTACCTGCGCAGGGGACCGACAGCGAGGTTCCAGGTTCTTGCTGCGGTTGCAGGCCTCAGCGCCATCCTTCTTAGGCACCATCGTTAGTAGCGATCCCCATTCTCCGGGATCAACTTCCTCTTTCTTGACTTTTATTTATTTATTTATTTATAAAATATTTTACCAGGAAGTAATACATTGAGAGTTACCTCTCGTTTTCAAGTATGTCCTTGTGAGGATTCGGGGATTGCGTCCCTTGCGGCGCGGTTCCTCCTCTTTACGTAATAGTACCGCAGCGGCTGCTGCCTCCGATCTGCCCCCCGCTGGTGCGCGCACTCCCGCTCTGTTTACAGAGCGCGTGCGCACCCGCGCCTCTTCTACCAGGTCACAGACCTTAGCTCCGCCCCCTTAGTCACGCCGCACCTCCGCTGCGCGCGGCGTGCACGCGTGACGTCGCGCAACGAGCCCCAGCTGCGAGTCAAGATTGCTGTGAGCCCTTGTCTCTTGCAGCCTATCCTTTGCATCTGCAGAGGCTCCGCCCCCACTCCGCCTCCTCTCCTACTGGTTCCTGTCTCCTATAAGAAGCTTCCTCTTCCTGTCATACCTTGCTGAACATAACCTTATGTAGCCTTTGCGTGTGCCTGTCTTGTCCAGCCCAGTCTTGTCTTGTTCTCTGCAGTTAACCTCTCGTGTACCGACCTGGCTTTACTTTTGGATACTCTCTGGCTTACGGATAACGACGACGAGTACCTCTCCAACCCCAGACCACAGGCTTACGGACACCAACTACGTGTATCTCTCCAACCCACGGACCCCGGCAAGTATTGGATTAACCCTTTCTACATACCCAGACCCAGCAACGCTACAAACCACCTTCTGGGCTCGCCTCCGTTACTGTGTGTGTGTGGCACAGTCCTTCCCACCTCAGTCCCGGGGTCAGGTCTTGTTTGTGGGCTCGCGCAAGCGTTACAGTATGTTCAGCCCAACAAACATTGACCCCCCTGAGGTGGGCCGAACCACAACGGTTGCTACTCTAGTGGGAAACATACCCCAGGAACCACGTCTTCCGATACCTAATCAGTATGCGGGTGAACCCCTAGGATGCCGAGGCTTCCTGAACCAATGTGACGTCCACTTTGAATTAACCCCTTCTCGCTTCTCTACCGATAGATCTAAAGTGGCTTTTATTTTTTCATTGTTAACCGGAGATGCACTGGCCTGGGTAACTCCTATCTGGGAGTCAATGCCTGAACTCACGCATAACTTTATTTCTTTCAAAAGAAGGTTTCTGCAGGTTTTTGACACTCCTGGCCGCAAGGCTACTGCGGTCTCTTCTCTTTTCCATATCACCCAGGGCCACCGGACCGTCGCAAAGTACGCTCTTGAGTTTCGGATTATTACAGCGGAGACCGGTTGGAACGACGAGGCTTTAACTGCAGCCTTCTGGCATGGCCTCTCTGACTCCGTGAAGGATTCATTGGCTGCACGTGAAAGACCCACTGCCCTGGAGGATCTGATCTCTACATGTATACGGGTGGATCAACGCCTCCAAGAGAGACGAAGTGAATGCCGGATTACACATACGCCGGTACCTATACCTATCTCTCCTACTCTCTCTCCTTCTTTTGTTCCAGTTCCTGAAGCACCAGACCCCATGCCGCTGGAAACTCACCATTTGTCTTTTATGGAGAAACAGCGCCGGAGAAGCGAGGGGCTATGTCTTTATTGTGGTCTAGCGGGTCATTTGGCGTATCGCTGTCCTACGCGTCCGGGAGAACGTCAGCGGTCTATAAGGTATGACGGAGTTGCTTTGGATACCATATCTTCTTCTTCCTCTTCCAAGGGGAATCTGTGTAAAAGGATCCTTCTACCTATCATAATGGAGGGTACGGACTTTCATACATCTGCACTTGCCTTCATCGACTCTGGGTCTGGAGGAAATTTCGTGGACCAGAATTTTGCAATAAAACACCGGATCCCACTGCTTAGGAAGTCCACTCCCTTAGGACTCGAAGCGATAGACGGCCGTCCACTCCAGCCTGCCTTTATCACCCTGGAGACCGTGATCTTCACCCTTTCCACCAAGGATGGACACAAGGAACAAATCTCGTTGAACGTCATTCATTCACCATCTATACAGGTAATCTTGGGCCTCCCCTGGTTACAACTGCACAATCCCGTGATTGACTGGACTGATAAACAACCCATACGTTGGGCTACCCCATGTATCATTCCTTGTGCTCTCACTTCACTCTCTCTTGCCGATTTAGAGACTGCGGATCCTTCCAAGGGGTTACTTCCAGAAGTCTACCATGAATTTTTTGATGTTTTCGACAAGGTCCGTTCAGAGATTCTTCCTCCTCATCGTCCCTTCGATTGTCCCATTGATCTGATTCCTGGTGCCGTTCTGCCTAAAGGCAAGTCTTACCCTCTGTCCCTTCCTGAGTCCCGAGCCATGTCCGAGTATATCCAGGAGAACTTAAAGAAAGGTTTTATTAAGAACTCCATCTCTCCTGCTGGGGCAGGGTTCTTCTTTGTAAAGAAAAAGGACGGATCCCTTCGCCCGTGCATTGATTATAGAGGCTTGAATAAAATAACACAGAAGAACCGTTACCCGTTACCACTCATATCTGAACTGTTTGACCGTCTCCAAGGTGCCTCCATTTTCTCCAAACTGGATCTCCGGGGTGCCTACAACCTGATACGCATAAGGGAGGGAGACGAATGGAAAACAGCCTTTAACACCCGCGACGGTCATTATGAGTACCTAGTAATGCCGTTTGGACTCTGCAACGCCCCGGCGGTCTTTCAGGAGTTTGTTAACGAGATTTTCCGTGATGTTCTCAATTTATTCGTCATTGTATATCTTGATGATATACTAATTTTTTCTAAATCCTTGCCTGAACATATCCAGCATACCAAGCTAGTACTCTCTCGGCTTCGCCAGAATCGTCTGTATGCTAAGATGGAGAAGTGTATGTTTCACAAAAATTCTACTTCCTTCCTGGGTTATATAATCTCCGAGAAGGGATTTTCCATGGATCCTGAGAAACTAAGGGCGGTATTAGATTGGCCCCAGCCCACATCGCTTAAAGCCATACAGCGATTCCTTGGATTTGCCAATTATTATCGTAGGTTCATCCATAAATTCTCCACACTGGTTGCTCCTATCACCGCTTTGACCAAGAAAGATGCTGATCCTTCCTCCTGGCCTCCGGAGGCTGATCTTGCTTTCAAGTCTTTAAAGAAGGCCTTCACCACCGCTCCTATTTTGCATCACCCCGATCCCTCCCTTCCCTTCACGTTGGAGGTCGATGCTTCGGATATTGGAGCCGGGGCAGTGCTCTCCCAAAGACGTTCTCCTCAAGATCACCTGCATCCATGCGGCTACTTTTCCAAGAAATTCTCCCCCGCAGAGATCAACTATGATGTAGGGAATAGAGAACTTTTGGCTATCAAACTTGCACTCCAAGAGTGGAGACACCTTCTTGAAGGTACCGAGAAACCAATCCTTATTCTTACTGACCACAAGAATTTATTGTATATTGAAGGTGCTCGACGCCTTGGTTCCCGTCAAGCTCGCTGGGCTCTTTTTTTCTCAAGATTCAACTATGTAATCTCTTACATTCCTGGTACAAAGAATTTGAAGGCTGATGCTTTGTCCCGCCAATTCATCCCCGGAGACCGATCCGACGACCTTCCAGAGACTATTCTTCCTTCAAGATTGATCATTGCAGCTAATTCCTTCGATATTTTGGACAAAATTCTGGACTCTCAAGCCCGGATTCCAGAGGGTCTGGAGGTACCTGAGGGCTGCCTATATGCGGCAACCAAATTCCGTCAAAAGATTCTTGTGTGGGGTCATGCTTCCAGGTCAGCCGGTCACCCTGGGATCAGAAGAACCACCGACTTAATCAGACGTACTTTCTGGTGGCCAGAGATGTTGAACGACATTAAGGAATTTGTTTCATCTTGTTCCATCTGTGCTCGGAATAAGTCCGTTCGAAAAAAGCCTTCTGGTCTGCTACGCCCGCTCCCCATTCCTGAACGCCCCTGGTCCCATTTATCAATGGATTTTATTGTGGAGCTGCCCATTTCCAATGGCATGAATACCATCTTGGTCATTGTGGATAGGTTCTCCAAGCAGGCTCATTTCATACCCCTCAAGGGCCTCCCTAACTCTGCAACTCTAGCTGATATCTACGTCAAGGAAATCTTTCGTATACATGGGGTTCCTGTTTCAATTGTATCCGACCGTGGATCTCAATTTGTATCCAAGTTTTGGCGAGCGTTTTCTCAAAGACTCAATATCTCGCTTCTTTTTTCTTCCGGGTATCACCCGCAAACCAATGGACAGACTGAAAGGGTAAATCAATCATTAGAACAATATCTAAGATGTTTTGTTTCGGATACACAGGATAATTGGGCTGAGCTCTTACCGTGGGCTGAGTTCGCACATAACTCCCTTAGAAACGAATCCACCCAAGAGTCGCCCTTCTTCATCAATTACGGCTACCACCCTAACTCTCTGCCCATTTCTTCTAATACCTCTGGAGTCCCTGCTGCTGATGCCAGAATCAATGCTCTTCAAGAATCATGGAATAAGATTCGGAGAACTCTCCAGGAATCCGTTCGGAGACAAAAGACCCAGGCGGATCGATTTCGTCTAGAGGCGCCCAGGTTTAAGACAGGAGACAAGGTATGGCTCTCATCAAAGAACATCAGATTAAAGACACCTACCTTAAAATTGGCTCCCAGATTCTTGGGACCATTCAAGATCCTGGAACAAGTTAATCCTGTGGCGTACCGCCTGGACTTACCTCCCTCTATGAAGATACCATCGGTGTTCCATGTCTCTCTTCTGAAACCTGTCAAACAGAGTTCCAGGTATCCTGATGTTGTTTCCCCTCCTCCTCCTGTGTTGGTGCATGGTCAAGAGGAATTCGAGATCCGCTCTGTCATTGATTCAAGAATCTCCAGAGGGAAGGTGCAGTTCCTTGTACACTGGAAGGGTTTCGGCCCTGAAGAACGTTCTTGGGTCTCCGGTGACCAGATTCACGCTCCCGGCTTGCTCAGACGCTTCCATGCCAGGTACCCAGACAAGCCATTTATGGATCGTCCGGAGTTCGATCCTCAAGGGGGGGGTACTGTGAGGATTCGGGGATTGCGTCCCTTGCGGCGCGGTTCCTCCTCTTTACGTAATAGTACCGCAGCGGCTGCTGCCTCCGATCTGCCCCCCGCTGGTGCGCGCACTCCCGCTCTGTTTACAGAGCGCGTGCGCACCCGCGCCTCTTCTACCAGGTCACAGACCTTAGCTCCGCCCCCTCAGTCACGCCGCACCTCCGCTGCGCGCGGCGTGCACGCGTGACGTCGCGCAACGAGCCCCAGCTGCGAGTCAAGATTGCTGTGAGCCCTTGTCTCTTGCAGCCTATCCTTTGCATCTGCAGAGGCTCCGCCCCCACTCCGCCTCCTCTCCTACTGGTTCCTGTCTCCTATAAGAAGCTTCCTCTTCCTGTCATACCTTGCTGAACATAACCTTATGTAGCCTTTGCGTGTGCCTGTCTTGTCCAGCCCAGTCTTGTCTTGTTCTCTGCAGTTAACCTCTCGTGTACCGACCTGGCTTTACTTTTGGATACTCTCTGGCTCCTGACCTCTGGCTTACGGATAACGATGACGAGTACCTCTCCAACCCCAGACCACAGGCTTACGGACACCAACTACGTGTATCTCTCCAACCCACGGACCCCGGCAAGTATTGGATTAACCCTTTCTACATACCCAGACCCAGCAACGCTACAAACCACCTTCTGGGCTCGCCTCCGTTACTGTGTGTGTGTGGCACAGTCCTTCCCACCTCAGTCCCGGGGTCAGGTCTTGTTTGTGGGCTCGCGCAAGCGTTACAGTCCTGGGCACAGAGTAAAACAAAATAATACATGGTTACAAATACAGTTACATAAGTGAACAAGGTATACATTATATACAAGACATTGCATGCACAGTTAAAGAAAATATATATTATGAGCGTATGAAACAGTTACAGACCAGATTAAAATGTGAGACAGCCTTAGATTTGAAAGAACTTAAGCTGGTGGTGGATATGAGAGTCTCTGGTAGCTTGTTTTGGCAAGGCCCCAGCCGTCAGCATGACTGTATCTCCTCCCGCCTCCGCGGCGTGCCCAGGCACAAACGGCACGGCCCATAAGTAGTGGATGCCGCTTTGAGGGCATCTCGCCGTGGTGCTGGCTTCTCCGCCCGGTAGCCTGCACTGCATACACAGGCACCGCAGTATCTCTCTATCACTCGTCTTCACTACCAGGAAGCCTCCTGGGAGTTGGTAGGGGTGTATGTCAAAGTCCGCCATGACACAGTTAGTAGTTGCACTGGGTAAGGGATACACATGGCACAGCAGTCTCTCTTGCTCACCAGCTCTTCGCAACTGAGGGACAGGAAGCGCACATCCAGCTGCTCCCTCAGTCAGTTCAGTCTTCCATTGGCAGATACAGGGACCGCTCCCTCTGGTGGAGATTAGAGGAGGGTCCCACAGCTACACGTCATGACCCAGAATTGGCTCTGAGCCTGTTACATCCCAGGAGGGCGCGGCCACGGCTTTCGCGCCACTTCCCCAATCAGGGTGGGGTTCTCTTTTTTGCGCCACTCCCGGCCAGGTTCCTGCAAAATCATTTTCTGCACACAGCCCACGCGGTCTCCCAGGGAAGCGTGAGCCGCCGTTTTGGATCGCTCTGCAATCCCTATTAACAGAAGTTGTGACTTGAGTAGTATTCACCGTCTGGCAATCAGATACTCCATCAGCCTTCTCACGCATAATTGCAATGTCCTCACAGCTATCCTCCAGGGTCGCACCCCGGAAATTCAGGCAGGACAATAAAGGCGCGGCCACAGCTTTTGCACCACTCCACAGCCTACTCAGTATAGGCATCTCCGCACACGGTTCCTCCGCTGTCCACACAGCACGTGCGCTTCCTATCTCTGGCGCAAACCTCCATTTTGGACTCTCCACACCGCGCGGGACCTCATCACTTATAGTCGCCATCTTTTGTTTTTCCTTGCAATCGCATATGGTGCTCCTCTGCTGGGCAGTCGCCATTTCGATGCAATAAAGTATGCCAGTGCACCTCTACATGTATCTCAAGTGTGTCTTACTCAGTTGTGTTGCACTACCTCATGCTAAGCTAAACTCTTTCTGTGTATGATGTACACGGTATCAGTCCAGTATGTGTGCTCTGTAGTTAGTAGTCTGGTTACTGGCTAGAAGTACTCTGGGCTTCTCCATGCAATACTTAGGGCGTCACCTACTGTTGGCTACACCTAGCGCAGACCCTCCCAGGAGTTCCTGACCCGCGTTAACCAGACTAACCCCTAAGGCTTCCTACGACTAGCTGCCTCAAGGTGACTAGAACAGCAATAGCCCTGTCTCCAGATCTACTTTACACCATACAGGGCACTAGGGTGTGCTTTGTCAGTAGACATCCCACCCCTGACTACCCCTAGGCTCCCTTCCATTCCGCAGCACTTTACTGGTATTATACATGTTCCTTTCCTACAGTTCGCCTAGCTAAAGCCTGTCCTGATGATCTCAGCAGTGCCTCCAAAAATGTAACGGTGTTTCCCCCCCCCCCCCAATCTCACATTGGCCCCTTACGTGAGGAAACTGCCCCATGTTACATATACTGTAGTGTGGTGCACCTGCTGGCATACAGAACTCCTGAGTCTTCCGCGGTGATATGGGAAATACATCAGGACTGGCTCATGAGGTAATGCTGAGAACTACTCACTTCTGGTACAGCGCCTCCATCTCTCCCAGGTCCCCACGACAGCAGGGAGGAGTCTCTGGAAGAGAACCTCTGGGTGCAGCTTCTCCCTGAATGACTCCACTCTCAGGCAAGAAGGTTCTTTCATGTTGGACATTCTTTATTAACATCATTAGTGGCAGACTGCCCATCATTGCAGCTGGTCTCTAGCCGCTCATCATAAAGGTTGCCCACCTCAAGGAAGTCCCTGGACACCACTCTTAGTCAGGGCCCTAGAAGCTGTCCTTGCTCTTCCCTTACTCTCTAATAGAGTAAGAGGAATAGTCTGCCCACCTCTCCCCCAAGGGAGGGCCACAATCCTTGCAGAGCCCTGGCACTGTGTTGGGTCAGACAGTCTCATTCAAGTGGGATGAGACACTCACACACACACTAACTTCAGGCAGTGATGCATACTATATAGCTCCAGTAGGCACCACCCCTGTGTCACTGTAATTGGACACAGAGCATGATGTCACTTCCTTCGCTACACAATACACATCACAGGGAATGAGGGCAAACCTCATGATTACTCCTGGCAAACCTGCCCTTTTAACAGGGATTATTGCACAGGAGGAGAGAGGCATGTAACCCCAAAATTACACAGGGCTACAGTAATAATAAGAGTGGTGTATACATTGTTGTATGTGTAACGGGTATTCCCTGTGAATACTGATGCTACTATCGTGCTGTGTAACCTGTGTGGCTCTCAGGAACCTAAGTCTCCGCTGCGGAGCCTGGGGAACATGCATATATTATGATCTCGTGGTGCAACGCCTCCACCTGGGAGGGATCCCAACGGAGTGGGAGAAGGCCCTCACAGGAAATAATCACATTGAGCAAACCGTGGCAGAACAGAACTGGCTTTACTGCATATACAAGGGTTAACAACAATCAACAGGTGTCCCTCCCTTGAGGGGACCCTGAATACTGCGTCTGGCAAAACGCTTCCACTTACACCGGGTGATCCCACCCCGTGTCCATAACCCCAGACTTGTCCATAACCCCACACAATCTGTCTGCACCCTTTGAGGGAGAAAACATATATGACTGCGCAGTCACTAGTCCCGTAACAATAATAAGCAATAACGTTGGTGCACTTGCTGACCAGAGTTACCTGCCGAGCACTCCAGTGCTCGGGCCTGCAACGGAACTTCACAAAGGATCGGCGGACGGAAGAACACCGAAACCACCATCCGGGGCGATCCCACCCGAAAGGCCTCTGCAACGGCAGCGGAGGTATAGGCCCAAACCTCGGGCAGGACGCGCAGCGTCGGCTGTGTCTCTTATGGACTCTGTATAGTAAGGGGCAATGTCCCTGACTGGGGCCGGTCCCTACAATACTCAGCTGTAGTGACTTAGGGCTATCTGGGGCCTAAGGGGCTGCTGGCCTAGTGCAGAGAGTCACTGACTCCTGCACCCTACCTCCTTCCCTTAGCTGCTCCCGACGCCGACTGACTAACGTGCTCAGAGCCTGCAAATGTATCAATCCCTCTGTGCAGGGAGATACTCCAGCTCGATTGGCTCCCTGGCATCACGTGGGGTGCGCAGAGGCTCATGGGACTTGTAGTCCCTTCCTAGAGCCTTCCCTGGTAGGCTAGGGTTCACGCACGCTCCTGTCTGCGCATGCGCAACTCTGCCGAGCAATGATGGTGGCGCCCTGCACTTCGAGCCGCCGTGACCTTAACAACGCGACAGCGGCCTTAGCAACAGCCCGCACGCATTCCCGGCAACCGGCTGTATTCCTGTGATGGCGCGCTGCTCGCTACCATGCCCAAACACCTCTCTGCGAACGGCAGTAAGTACAAGGGGGGGAACCTGGCTACATATGTATTTTATTTAACATTTTAGTCCATTCATTTTATTTATGTATTCTGTAATCCACTCCACCAATGAAAGGGTCTGACATAAGCGGTTTAAACCATTTCACTGCCCATGGACAAGCAAGCAGTGCATTTTAATGTGTTACAGGACCATGTAGTGTCTAGTACAGGGGTGGGCAACTCCAGTCCTCAAGGGCCACCAACAGGTCAGGTGTTCAGGATATCCCTGCTTCAGCACAGGTGATTCAATCAGTGTCCCAGTCTTCGACTGCACCCCCTGTGCGGAAGCAGGGATATCCTGGAAACCTGACTTGTTGGTGGCCCTTGAGGGTTGGAGTTGCCCAGCCCTGTACTAGTAGAGCAACCTGTACAATGAAGAAGCAATAACATATATTTATGCATTATTCATGACACCTGCCCTTCGCCATTTCAGTTGGAGGCGGCACCCCAGACAAACTACAGGAAGCTGTCCTGCCCGTGGTTGACCAAGCTGTCTGCTCACAACCAGACTGGTGGGATGATAATGCAAAGGAGAATATGGTTTGTGCTGGAGGAGATGGATTGAAATCTGGTTGCAGTGTTAGAGACACCCACTTATTCTCTGACTTTGTGCTGTTACACTCCGTTCTTCTCTGTGGTACACATTGCTGCCTTTGTTTCATGTATTCATTAATGAGAATAAGTATATGGCTGGGAAGCCGCTTTGGCTACCCAAGATGGTCAGGATAACCAATTACATACTGTAGGTCGCCATCTGAGCGGGTAGGGGCAATCAGCTGGCTTAACCTTTGATATGCATGACAGTATGACCCTACTGTCACTTTAAGCACATTATAAAGTGCTTGAGACAAATGGTAATGAGCTCCTGCTTCAGCCTAATGGACTTTTGGATGGTGGAATAGGCAAAGTAAGGCTGAGTCCCCGGTGGTCACGGCGGAGCGTGCTACAGCGTGCGCGCCGCACACCAGACACCTCTATCAGGCAGGCCTCAGTGGTGTCTGGTGTCGTGACTCACGAAGCGCGGTGGCGCGTTAGCCAGCAGTGGTCACATGGTGTGAGGGGAGCCAATGGCAGCGAAGGGAAGGGGAGGGGAGCTCCAAGCCGAAGCTCTGAAAACAGAGGGATATCAGTGCCAGAAGAATGATCTCCGTGTTGGCAAAAACAACAAAGATGGCAGAACTACTGTACTCAATGCTGATGAAGTGCTTACTGTGCCACAGCAACTGAGACAGCTTTGTTCGTTCAAGGCCGCCACCCCTCCCCCGTTTTGGCCATGCCATCGTGGCTTTAGGCTGTGTACGCGCTGCCAGGACACCAGGCGCATGTGCAGCAGCCAACACTGGGGCCGTAGCATAAATAGTATAGAGAACAAAAACAAAACGGGGGACTGAGCCCTGAACTGCACTAGATTCCAATAAACATAGTATAGCTATCTCCAGGCAGGGTGACATGATTAGCTGGATGCACTTAAAGGGTCTGCTAATTAGGGTGTGGTTCTAACCAGACAAATCAAATAGTGGATTGTTAATTATAATCCATCAATAACAGCAAAATGAGTGTGGATTAAATCATTTTAATCTAATCAAAGGTAAAATTTGAAGTGTTAAACTAAGGACAAAAAATTACAATATTATAAAATCAAAGGAGCAGTGTTTAAGGTAATCCCAGTACAATGATCGGGTGGTTATGTGTTAAATGACCACAGGTAGGTGCTTAATAAACAGGTGGTTAGTATATACAGTACTACTGTAGCATTAGATTGCAGCTAATAGTAAGGTGTGAGATCAGACCCACAGTTTAGTCTCATGGATGGTTTCAAATAGACATAACTGTTTCCAGTCAGAAAAACTGCAAAGCTTTCCACTCGCGTTGCAACAGTATCTAGTAATTACCAATAGTTGATGGCAACTAGTGCAAGAAGTCCTATCCTGGAATGATAATTCACAGTGATCTGACATTAACAGGTAGTTTGTGCAGCTGAGTTAAATAATGCTCTGATAGTAGTACTGCTGCACATCTAATGATGAGGTGTAAACATGTATCCAGGGAAAGGAAGGGGAGGGGGAAAGGAGATTCCCTAGAGCTCTGTAAACATATGAGATGTATCAGAAGAATCAGACTCAGACGCTCTGTCACTGCACGTACGGGCCGTGGACCCATTGGGAGGCTGCCGTGTCAGACACCCTCTCTAAGACTGACTCCGCGCTGACGTCAGCGCTAGGCGCTTTAAAAACCGACGCCCGTTTCGCGTATCAATGGGGAGTTTAAATGGCATCGCGCTGCCCTGGAAACGTGGATCGTGTGATCCAATTCATCACAGAAAGGTAAGCGTGGGTCTGTAATACTAATTATAGTAGTGTATAGATTACTGGAGATATTATATAGTAAGATATATTAAATTCAGATGATGAACTCATCATACACACAAAGAAGTCCCATCGCTCTCAAATCACAAACAGAGAAATATAAATATAAACTCTTATGGTGCATAAGGGAAAAAAAAGTATACTGTTATACAAAAATTGGTCAGAACAAGAGTCCTGGCCGAAAAAAATCCCAGATGTTGTACTCTGTGGGGGCTTAAATTAGGTAGGACAATGCATAATCCAAGGTAATAACCTAATAGATGCCAATCGACGAAAATAATAAAATTTTATTTAAACTTTTAAAACAACAGTATTACGATGTTCTTATTGTAATAAAATATAATAATATAAACTATGTGTAAATATACACTTACACGAATAAAAAGATCTAGTTGATGGGTCAATGTGATAGACTTTCAGTCAGATGGTCTTTTATGGCGTAGGCTATGAGGTTAATCCTGCAATAAAGGGCAGTACACAGTGTGATACTGTATAAAAGGTTGTATGGCGCAGAATAAAAATACACTTACAAAATAGCTGTAATAACAGGCAGATGCTGGGAACCGCCCGTCAAGGTCTTGGTTAGTAGCTCCCGTTATACGCCGTTCAGCCAGAGATGCTGGAGAGGTGTGTGGCGATTCCTTCTCGGCAGCCTGCAGTGTGCATGTTCCGTCTCGTCTCCTTTGACGTCAGTATGAAGCGTCCATGGAAGAACAGTCTTGACGGAGCTTGCGTAAGAGCAGCTTTAGTTGTGATGTAAGCAGAGTGGGGTGTTCAAGTGAAACAGACAATCCAGGGAATTAACTCTACACGTTTCGCCAGTTGATTTCCTCAGGGGTGCCAGGTTTCACTTATTAATAATAATAATAATACTTGAACGCCCCACTCTGAAAGTTATCCCAGCTATCTGTAAAAACGTCTTGTTCCCTGCACTCTGATTTGTTCACTTCCATCTTCAGATGAAGGACTCCAACCAGTTCCCAGAATCTCCTTGACTTCCTTTGGGGCTCAAGCTTTTAGCCGCGCTGCTCCCACACTTTGGAACACTCTGCCTCATACAGTTGGAAAGGCCCCCTCTGTGGAAATCTATAAAAACAGGCTCAACACCTACAGGTGCGCCGACGAGTATTCTAAAACTTGCCTTGGAAAATCTGGGGCTATCACCAACAAGACCCAGGTACTGTACATGCTGGCTACATGCTGCAACATTTCAGTGACATTTCTGCGGAAAAACTAATGACCCATCGGATTAACACAGCAGGGGTCCCTGGCAGCCCCATTCTGTTTGAATGGGACTGCCAGGGACCCCTGCTGTGTTAATCCGATGGGCCATTAATCTGTCTGCAGAAATGTCACTGAAATGTTGCAGCATGTACCCAGCATGTACCCAGCATGTACAGTACCTGGGTCTTGTTGGTGATTGCCCCAGATTTTCCAAGGCAAGTTTTAGAATACTCGTCGGCACCTGTACCTGTTTACCCAGGCATTTCATTAATAAACCACAACCTGTCCAGCATTTAATAGCTACAGTACCGTCCCATCCTTTATTGCATTTTTCCTTGTGCTTGGTCTTGTTTATAACCTGAAATGCTTTCTTCTTTTTCCATTTTTTTTTAACTATGAAGTTGTTTGAGTCCCATTGGGAGAAAATCACTATATAAATAAAGTTATTATTATTATTATTATTATTAATAATAATAAAGCCATGATAATACTGGCACACATACAGTAGCCTTGTGTATTAAAATCCTATCCTCCCGTTTCTCATTGCTAATCTTAGGGAGACTCTGGTGGACCTTTACAATGTTACAGAAATTATGGCTGGGAAGGTCATGGGATTGTAAATTATGGCTTGTTGCCGTATTGCAGTACTTTCCAAAAGCCAGTCGTTTTCACGCGGGTCTCCGCGTACATCCAATGGATTCACAGAGTAAGTTCAGAGAATATTTTTTTTTATGTGCGCATTCACTTGCATTCTACTTTATTTTCATGCGAGTTTGCCGTGCAAAGAAACCAACTGGACCCAATGGGAAGAGCTGCTGGAACCATTTCATAAGTTCAGCTCCAGTTTCAGCACCAATTCTTAACTCCTTCACTGCCAGAGGGGCCAGGGATCTAAAATAGATCACAAACATATACAAGACGTACGTAAAGCATAACGGGGCATTTGTATCTACAAAAGGGGGTTCAATTATGTGCCCCAAAAAAAACTGTATCGTATGAATCGTTGAAAAGAAAATTCCATTAAGATCAATAGGATTTAGCTTTTTTCTTGCCTCAGAATGGCACAAGTTTTGCTTTTATACATTGGGGTCGATTTATCAAAGTTCCTCAGTTGCACAGCTAGGGCACGACCGGTGGGAATATACTGCACCACCTTTATCACATAAGAAAATGTAATTGGTTTCAGTGGGGAATGGTTTTTTATCTTCAATAAGCAGGTGCACGATTTTCACCCAGGAGACTTTGATAAATAGGTTTTACAGTGTCCATTACGTAATGATAATATAATATATAAAACACCCGTTCATATCTTCCTTGCTTCGAGGAGTCAGAGTGTGCAGTGCTGCCAAAACAGCACTCTGTGTTACACACACAATACAGAACATTCCCCAGCCCCAGATAAATAATGACAAAACCACCACACTGGGTCACTCACTGAAAAAAACCCAGAAGACCATTTATTACTTGCATGTAAGCTTAGCAGACTCGGGGACCACCGCCCTCTCTTGTTCTCATCTTTGTACTTCATCCAAGGTTGCAAAGAGAAAACCCCACATTTTCCTTTAAGCTTCATTTCCGCAGGAATTACGTTGTTCGGTTTTTGCCAAATGTTTTTAGTGAGATAAGTGGAAATGTTCCTTTTAGATTGAGGTGTCCCACTGATGTGGTACTTCCTGAATTTGACAGCTCTGCCTATAGTCCAAGCTGTATAGTGTGTGTGTGTGTGTGAAAGAAACCCGAAATGAAGGGGATTTGAGTACGACACACTGTAAATATGTTATAGTTAAGCGTTAGGGCGGTATCTTTTATATTGGTATACATGAACGTCTGCATACAGCACCTATCACCCCTACAAAGGCCCATATTTACTAAGCGGTGCTATGCCATAAGATACATTACGGAGCGGGAAAATACCCGTGGGACCATTATTATTATCGTTCATTTGTAAAGTGCCAACATGTACCAAAGCTTGGTATAATGGGGGCACAGAGTGACGTAAATTACATAAACAGAATGACATACCGGTAAGGACAAACACGCACAAACAGATACAGAAGGTAATGAGGGGCCTGCTCCTGAGAGCTTAGTCCTCAAGGGGCACCAACAGGCCAGGTTTTATGTACATCCCTGCTTCAGCACAGGTGGCTCAATCTGTGCTGAAGCAGGGATATACATCAAATCTGGCCTGTTGGTGGCCCTTGAGGACTGATTTTGAGAGCCCTACTCTAGAGGGAATATGGGGCAATGGTGAAACAAAAGGTAGAGCGGCTGTTCATTGTGGGATGGATTATGGGGTATGATCCAGCCGCACCGCTGGTCCCATTAAGGCTTGGGGGGGGAGGGAGGGGGCTGTGGATGTTAGGAGGTATGAGATTGAGTTTATAGATTGGTCCATACATGTGAATAGTAAAATATGATGAGACTGTCTTATACTGTTATTCTAACATACTGATTGAAATAATGTCTTTCAGACTATGGAGATACACGGGGGACAATAAGCAAGAAGCTTTAGATAAGCAAGTCTCCCAAATGTACCAATTTCACAGATGCTTTGGAAAATAATAAAAAATATATCTGAAATTGATTTTTCTTTTTTTCATTGAAGTTGTGTGATTCCTTGGATGTGTCGCTATTCTAGATAAATCTGTGTCCACAAACCTGGGATCTGTGTATCAAAGCACTGAAATTTTTTTTTCATTTTCCCAATTGCTGCTGCTAAGTGTTAATTAATCATTTACATTGGATTCAGATTGTTAGCTAGATGGGCAAGTGGCAGTGTTTTTACTCTAAGAATAGGGATAAAGGGATGGGCAGTGACACAGAATATGAGGCATTCTTTTACCAGATAGAGGGATCCAGACTAATAGTTTGCACCAAGAATATCCGTAGAAGAAGCAGCTGTGCCAGGTTGTGCTGTGCCAGGGAAGCAGTGCTATGCTAAACTGCGGTTCCAGGGAATGTAACTTAGGCTACATCTGTATGTGTATCATATAAATTCTGTGTAATGTCTTCCATTTACACATTTCCCAAATCACAAGAAGCTGTACAGCAGTGCCCTGGCACTAAATTACACACGTTTCCAGTATATTTAATTTAATGGAAAGAATACTGATACCTGCCTGGATAAATAGACAACTATGGGCCTCATGCAGTAAGCGCCGATAAGGCTTTTATCGGCATTTTCCCGCCAAAATTGGATTTGAGATTCAGTAAGCGCCGATAAGTGCTCAAAATCGGCAGTTTTTCTTGCCGATAAAAATTTATCGGCACTTTTTGAAATCGGCTGTATTCAAGTGCTGATCGGCACTCAGAAATGGAGATTTCATCGGCAATTGGTCCCGCCAACTAAAGTTGGCAAGTTGGAGGGGAGAAGGATCGGCAAGGTTGCACTTAGAAAAAAAACCTCATCTCTACATCAATGGAGTCAATGGAGCGGGGCCTTATAACATTATAGGACTGTTTACGTTCTATTGCTCATAATAAAAATGTGCTTGGCATTACAGTGTTGAGGTCATTCACTTCATCGTGTCACCCCTTACGTTTATTATTTGCATAACATTGTACTTTTCAATGTTATGATGATTTGCGTGTCACATTAGTCTTAATGTTATGATGTGTCAAGGGAAAATCCTATACTCAACTCTTAAAGGAACAGGTCACATCATATCAAACATGTTACTTAAGTTTGCTTCAATTTATTATATGATGTAACACATTTCACACATCTAACAGATCCAGCGTATAGTAATGTTGCTATACATTATACAATGCTTGTAATGTGTAACGCATGATCAAACGTAAATGTAGCTCTTTGTTTTCATGTTTACATGTACTTTGTGACCTCCCTCGTTTGATGTCGTTCGCAATTGGACACTCAATAACATTGCATGTTTACATTGTACACGATGCATTAGAATAACTTCATGCTAACTTATACACACATCTATAATAGTTACTCATTTTTACACAATTGAAACTGAATCAATAGCAACTATCCTGATGGCATTAGATTATGCATATGTACAATACAATTACTTCATGTGAACAGGTGACAATAACATGCCAAATTACACATGTTGCAACGTTGTTTCTCAACGTAAATGTCATGGTTGTATCCTAATTAGATGACTGAGTGTTGCGTTCAGAAGTGGTACATGCATTACACATTCCAGAAATACTTGACAATAAATGCTTGTACAAAGCTTAACGTTACATCATTCTCAAATATCATGCTGCCTGGTGAACACACATAAAGAATCCTTTTAATTGCTACTGGACACACGTTGGGAGTGAACAACTTGGATATGTTAATGTAACACCTTGCACTTCAGCAAGTCACCTGACATCATCACATAGGTATTTAAAGGAGGCCAATTACCTGTGCATTCATAGCTACAGACCTGAAAATTATGCGAATGTTTATGAGACGGAGGAAGATTCTATTGGACGAGAGGCTTGCTGATGGAGAGGATGTCACAGGCCAAGGAAGGGACAGGGACAGAGGCAGGGACAGTGGCAGGGACAGTGACAGGCACGCGGACAGGAGAGGGGGAGGTCAAGGGAGAGGGCAAGGAGATGAGAGGAGAAGAGAGAGGAGAGAAGATGTGCCTCGTCCTCATTTGTACAGGGAGAGAACCCTGTTAGATGGGATGAGTGAGGAGGAGATTGTAAGTCGCTATCGTTTGAGTTCAGCAGCAATCTTAGCTCTTTATGAAGAGATACGGGGAGATTTAGATTTTGTGTCAGCCAGAGGTCGTGCAGTCCCTGGGCTTGTTAAAATGCTGTGCTCATTACATTATCTTGCTTCCGTGTCATTCCAGACAACTGTGGGCATAGTGGGCAGGGTCTCGCAATCTACATTCTCGTGGGCCTTTACCCAGTTTCTATGTGCACTCAATAGACGCGCTAGGAATTATATTCATTTTCCTACAGAGCACACAGAGTGGCTGGAAGTGAGGAATGGATTTTATATCATAGCCGGGATACCATGTGTGATGGGTGTAATAGATTGCACCCATGTTGCTTTGATCCCGCCTAGTCAGAGTGAGCATGCTCACCGCAACCATAAGCACTGAATGTACAGGTGGTATGCGATGCCACGATGAAGATTATGCATGTGGTAGCCAAATTCCCTGGTTCCAGTCACGATTGCTCTATCCTGAGAAACTCATCAGTCTTCCATGCTTTTGAAGGCTATTTTGGACCTGGTTGGCTGGTGGGTGAGTACATATTATGATGTGTTAACAAACAACTCTTGGTTTTCTAGGAAATGTTGTATGTAATAATGTTAACACAAATTATTTCATATTTGTGCACGATGGATTATAGGTGCTCAGGATATGGAATTAGGCCGTGGCTGTTGACCCCTGCGGCAAACCCTCAATGTGAAGCAGAGGAGAGGTACAATGTTGCCCATATATCTACGCGATCCGTCATAGAGAGGACATTTGGGCATCTCAAGACAAGATTTAGGTGTCTCGATAGAACTGATGGGGCACTTCAATATAAGCCTGCTAAAGTGTCTGATATTATAATTGCATGTTGCATGTTGCATTTTGCACAATGTGGCACTCCGCAATAATGTACAAACAGACATACGTCAGGGTTTGGAGGAGGAGCATCCCGTCAATGTACCAGCTGACAATGACCAAACAGCCAGTGGTGTTGAGACACGTCTGAATGTCATAAACACCTATTTTTCATGTAAGCAAATACATATATGTTCATAGTACTACATAGATGTATTCAATCTTTGTTATGATAAATACATTTGTCCAAATACCATTCACTTAGGAAACAGATAAATATGGTTCGCACATCTTTCTCTTCTCTGCTGTGTGGACAATTGCATGTGGCACCGGTATGTCATTCATCAACAGGTTCTATTATACTTCTTACCAATAAAAGGTGTTGTGTGTACGTGAATAAATAATGTGTACTAAATCTATGTTTTATGTGCATGCTCTTTTTGGTTATGCATACACAATAAACCTACTATGTCGATAGTCAATAGCTAGTGCAGTATGGTTACATACAATGTTTCTTTTGCAGTGTGACATGTGAGTCACAATGATGTGTACACTATTGTGTATTTCAGATCATATTTGACGTATTCTAGATGTTGTTTCATATCACATACAAAATTGTCAATTCTGTGTGTTGCTTACCTTAATGAACATGTCATGACAATGATTTATATTCATTCATGTTTTCTTTTTCAAGGTATATCACTTCAATGACTGCTCATGGTATGTATTTCAATTCACATCTGTCATAAGATGTGCAAACCTCGATACAGGTATAGTTACAGGATGTATAAACAGAACGTAATGAAAAAGATGTGACAATTAAAACATGTCGTTTCTGTATTGTGTACGTGCGTTTAGCTACACTTGGTGGTTATTGTGCAGTGTGTTTTACAATCATTAGGCACATTACATAACATGTAATTTAGCAAATGTAACAACATCCATTCATGGAATATAGGGGTGGGGGGAGATAAGGGGATAAACCCTGCTCAGCTATTGATTATGGGAGGAGAACATCCATTGATGCACATGAGCGATGTTAACACTCAATGCATGTTTGTATGAAAATACCCCAATGTTTTAAACATCATTAACATTGCAATGTATGTGATTAGTTGTTGTATCACTTCATCTTCATGTTGATTACTACATTGTCACATGTGTATGTATAAGTGAAAGATGTGTGTTGATTTGACGTACATGTAACATGTGTCAAAATGTTAACACCATTCCAAAGTATAGTTCTTTGGATTCTCAACTTTTCCTAATTCATTCAACACAATGACAATGTTGTTAATATAATTTTTATTTCAATCACGTTAGTTATTCATAATGATCATGATCCTTTATAACTAATGTCAACATATGAACATAAATGAAGTGGACATTTGCATACGCACACATTTCAGCAACAGTGTGTGTGTGTGTTGTAGTTTTTGTGTGATGCATGTATTTCTACGTAAAATAATATAAACCAACATAATAATGTTGCTTTTATCATCGGCCTCACTTAGCTATGTATGTGTTGAACGTTTACTAATAACACTAAACTATATTTAGTCATGTGAATAAAATGTACACACAAATGTTCATGGTTTCATGATCTTTAACTAACATTCATTAGCTCATGCATGTTAGGTTAGCACTACAACTTAGTTGATAATATAAAATGCACACAACTAAACAGTTTCTATCACCTCACTATTGTTATTGTGTACGTTCACATACAATGTCTATGAGTTGTTATGTAGCATTTACATTCTTTGAAAAGTCACACGTGAGATTATAATATATAGTAGATTAATGTGTTTGCTGAGTGATAATGTTGGTTGCATATATCACATGGCAATATATATAATGTTAGTAGAAAAGAACAAAAAAATATATAAGTTCTAACTTCAGTGCTTACCAACATCATTATGTTAATTAAGTGCATTGTAAATATTTGCATAATAGGATAACATTATGTAGTGATTGTTAATCTGCGCACCAATCATTGAAAGCATTGTTACATATTTATTAATATAGTTGTTCGCTAGTCATCACAATCATCTATTATAACGATTGGCTCATCTGAAATCATACATTGGTCCCATGTATTCATCTGCGACATCTGTGAAATACAGCAAACACATGATGTTCAAAGATGGCACATTTATATGTCTCAGCATGACAACGCTTAACACATCTCTATATGATTGTGGATATTCACGCATAAGTAACGTATATGTTTTAACTGCAAGGATAAAACTACAGATACAGAACTGTCTTATTTTTCGAATGGCGTTGCTGGCATTACTACTGATATGTTTTTTCCGGTGCCTGTATACATAATAATGTGCGCGCACAACATCTGTTGCGCGCGCACGTCACGAATGTGTGGACTAAGTCTTAGCGCATGCGCAAAACGATGTGTACGCTATGCATTCAATACTTGTCCCTCCATGGTGCTGCTAGCAGTATGCATATAATGGCTGGAAGTTATGATATGGAAGCGAAACAAATTCACTTCTACACACGTACATATCTAAACTTTGTAAACGGACGTGTGCCCATGGAAAAAACGGACGATCAGCCAATGAGCGAACAAAAGATGTGTGACGTCATGTTAAGGCACCGTGAAATGCACGCAAACACCCCTCCCACTGAATGAACATTGGCTTCCAGCGCTGTGCACGCACCGCCCCACCAACGCGCGCGCATGACACACTGCACTGACCGTAACAATAAGCTACGGGCACAGCCAATATAGTTTCACGCGCGCACGTCGGTTGGGGGTGGGACTTGCATCGGTAACCTTTTTAAGGACGCCTTGGGACATTACTACGGTCCCACATCATATGTGGGCGACACTTTGTTTTTATATGTTGAATGCTAAACAATGAGGTGTGTGTGTATTACAGTTAGTGTAACATGTTGAAATGATACTTTAAAAGCGATAATAATCTAGGATTTAGGACTCCGTCACCAATGTGTACTAATGGTTCGTCATGTAGTATATTGTTATAGGAAATAATGTCTTTGTGCACGCTACATGTAAGCCTGTCGAAAATGTTAAGCTATATCCACTCATTTGGCTAACAAATGGTGTATATTATTAATGTAGACATATATAATTTGAGTTAAGGCATAACGAAATTTGTATTTAACATTCTTGTAGAAGTCAAAACTGATTTGGCTGCAACTGCTCGCTGCAGGAAGGCACAACAGTATCATACATGGTTGAGGCAACCGTTGAATCCTGAATCACACACATCTCCATGAGGGCGTCATATGGATCTGCAGTGGCTTCTTCAAACAAGACGTCCGGAGGTACGTACAGTTCTTGGTTGTTTTCCCATCGCATTGGTATTGCCCAAAAAAGTTTAGATACATATCATAGTAGTTTTGTCCATCTTGCATCTGGTCTGGCTGAATGGAGGGTGCAGGTAGATCAGCAGACGCGACAGTCGGTGCGCCTTCAGTGTCACTGGTATTAGGCAAAAATATGCTATTTAACAGAAGATATGTTCCATGTTCCATGGTAAGTTTAAATGATGGCGCAACATGCCAGCATCCATATCGTTGATCTAGCCGATCATGGACACGCTCAAAACATTAATTTACGGATAAAGTGAATCGTACAGAAGTTTTAAAATTTCGTTGTATGTCAGGTTGTTGGTAGTATGGATATTTCTTTTGGATCAAGTCATAGATTTTGGCCACGTTTGCACTTTTCTCTGGCATTGATTTGATTGCTTCATAAATCATAAATTTGTATGATTTACGTGGATGGCTGTGCAATGTGGAAGCTTCGGCCATTTCTTCTCTCTTCAAGTGTACGTTGTGTGAAGTTGAACGCAAACGGATGTCTGCTGAATGTGTGAATAGTTACATGTTATCTTCGCGGTTTCTTCCAAGGTTATAATACAACGTAGCAGTTATACGCCTAGGTTTTCTCCCACAAGAAATTTGTTACAATAATTGGCTGAAATTCTTTGGATAAGATACTCTTTTCACAGGAATCGAAACTTTACTTTCGGCTTAGGCAATCAACATGTGCAAAACAAGTAGACTCTTTGAATTACAATAACAATGTGTGTGAAATCATCTACAGTGCTATGCTGAACAGATTTCTGGATACACTTAGCTAGATGTAACCATACACACACATCTCTATGTTTGTCTCTTTTTCTGTTTTTCTCTCTGTCTGTTTATCTCTCTTTCTCTCTCTTTCTCTCTCTGTTTCTCTCTCTCTTTGACTCTCTCTGTTGTCTCTGTTGATATATACATAGATATAGATATATATAAATAAATATATATACATATATCAACATATATATTTATCTATATATAATTAACAATTAACTATATATTGTGTGTAGATATATATATGTATATAGATATGTAGATATATATATAGAGATAGATAGATATATATAGATATATATCTATCTATCTCTCTCTATATATATCTATATGACATCTATATATATATATAGAGAGAGATAGATAGATATATATATCTGTACATTGAAGGCCTTGTGTGCTAACAGGCCTTGTTGTAATTCTATTAACACTTCATTACCGTTTATAACATTACTGGGTGAGTATGTTTGTATGTTTGAGGGCCTATTTGAGTCAGCTGTGTAGAAGTTGTATTTAACAGCAAACAAGGCCTCTTTTGAGCCATGAAGGCCTGTACTGTTAATTCTGATTATATATATATTATATATAGAGTGCTAAACTAAAGCCATTGATGTGTGTAAGTAGGCCTTGTTGTAATCATATCCAAAGTTAAATACAGGTGAGTGAATTATGGGCTCAATCATACTGATCCCATAATTTTAGCAAGAGTCCTAACATTTATATCTCATTAACACAAGGCCTGTTTGCTGACAACAGTGGCAGAGATAAATATATATATATATATATATATATATATATATACATATATATATATATCAGTTAATATATATATATACACACACACACAGTGTGTGTGTGTGTGTGTGTGTGTGTGTGTGTGTGTGTGTGTGTGTGTGTGTGTGTGTGTGTGTGTGTGTGTGTGTGTGTGTGTGTGTGTGTGTGTGTGTGTGTGTGTGTGTGTGTGTGTATACATATATCCATAGAGATACAGAGAGACTACAGATATATTCATACACACTAACAGATCTGTTATTGTAACCAAAAATCATACATGCCAACATTATGAACTATGAAAGAAGATTAAGGTAAGTAATGTGTTACAGAGTTAAGACACCAGAAAACACAACATCAAAATGTATGCTGTTATATAGGTACTTACTTAAAGTTGTATGTCAAAAATATTAGCATGAAATGACTATCTACATTACCAAACAAACCCACATACATCTCATCTTGAACAAGAGCTAAGTGAATGTCAGCTTCTATTAACATGGCAAGTGTATAATGTTGTACCATTAATCAACTGATGATTAATACATATTCATATGTTATTAAATATGCCTTAATTCAGTCAGTGAGCATTTCTAAACATTCATGTGTACAAGGACATACTTGAATGTTAGCAAGCATCTGTACATGATCATACATACACTATGCATAAAATAGTCTGCAGTAAAGACCACCAGGACACCAACACATTTAGTGAATGTGATTATTTATTTTTGTTTATCCTTTTGAGAGCGAGTCACAGGCCGGCTTGTTGGCTATTCTGTTTGCCTTTTCCCTTTGCCAAGTACTTTGGCCTTAACTGTACTACTTGTACTGGCCTGTGTCAGTTCTGTGGCACTGGGTGTGGGCTGTTGCACTTCAGGGGCACTGGGTGTGGGCTGTGGCACTTCAGTGGCACTGGGTGTGGGCTGTGGCACTTCAGTGGCACTGGGTGTGGGCTGTGGCACTTCAGTGGCACTGGGTGTGGGATGTTGCACTTCAGGGGCACTGGGTATGGGCTGTGGCACTTCAGTGGCTCTGGGTGTGGGCTGTTGCACTTCAGGGCCACTGGGTGTGGCCTGTGGCAGTTGTGAATCAGTTGCTAAACATTGCACGACTGAGGTTGGAGCAGTTTCTTGTTTTGGTGTTTTAATCTTTTTCCAAAAGCTGGTTAGTAGTAATTGTTGCCCTAACTTTCTTTTTTGTGTCTCATTTGTAGGTGTCCGTTCCTGATTTTGAACAGATGTAAGCGGTTGGATGTTGACAGGGACCTGCACAGAACTTGCACCTACTGTACCGGTATCATCCACAACTGGGGAATGAAGAACTGATGACTCTGTTGAAAAAGTAGCAGCATGTAAAGATCCATCCTCAGATGGGGTAAAGTGGAATTGTTGTTCTCTTGCAATAATTCGCAACTGATTTGCTTGGCTTAGATTCACAACTATTGCATGTAATGTCCTGTTTACATTTTGGATTTCTTTAGGAACTTGGATGATGACTCTTTCAATTTGTGACATTTGTGATATTGACCTTTCCTGCAGTGATATCATCCTTTCAAGCACTGACATCATTTCTGAATGGTGACGATTTTCTTCACCCAAGATTTTTTCTTCAGAAGCTGCAATAGCTGACTAGGTGTCATGAGCAGGAGGACTTGAATACTGGGTTAATCCAGGAGTGGGAACATCTTCATGGTCACTTGAGTGAATTTGTCCTTGAGTGGCAACATCTGGTTCTACAAATAAAGAAAGACATTATGAACTGCCATGGAACTTTCACTTGTTTTTCAATATAATGAGAGTTGTTCTCACAGTGTAACACATAACATGTTTGCATAATTTTTCATTTGTGTCAAATTAAAAGTTTATGCTTGAAGTAACAATGATGTTTCGACTCAGTGTGAAAGAAGAATGAATGAAAGGTTGTTGTAACCTCACAACTCCTAGCTGATAGTTTACAACACACACAATACATGTTGTCAGGAAACACTACATCTTCTGTGACAATAACTGATGTGAAGTTAATTACATGTGAAATGCATTTATTTAGCATGGCAAATTAACATCTACAAATGTACACATTAGATGTGGTGCACCTCATACACTCACCTTCCATGCTTGATGATGAGCTGGATGAGCCAGGTGATGAGACGTGTTCAGTGTCAGGTGACACATGAGCTTCAGGAGCAACTATATAGAAGAATAACATAAGAATTTTATTGACATGTGTACATAATTAACATAAAGTTTGTGTGTGGGAGTATTTATGGCTAAATATCAGCATCACATTAGGAAATGACAATATGTTTCTGGCAAGCTGTACATTATCCATCTTAACATCAATGTACATGTGAACCTAATTGGCACATTTATTGTTAAAAACCATACAACATACAATGTTCATGCAGGAATGCGTTGTAAATTTAAGTGTTCTGTTGGACATACATTGCATATGTTGTGTAGTCATCTAACAATAATAATGTACATCACTACCATGACAGCAAAGTTGAGTCTGCTTATAATTCAGTACCTAATTGTGGAAATGTGAATGAATGTTTTTAGTGATCTGTGGGAACATTTAAGAGAAGCTGGTGTAGCGCGCAATGTGGCTGACACTCATCAACACATGCAGTGTGTCGCTCACAGATGGTACTGGTGTGATAATGTGGCGTATCTATAAGGTTAAAAGAAGATATGAGTGAACGAATAACTAACGTACGTTTTCATATATAGTGGCCTGGTAGGTGAAAGTCTTCATAGAATTACCATTTCAAAGGAATGTGATGAACTTCTGTTCACCTTGTCAGCTTCTAACAACTGTAGTCCCTCCCCCAAGACGTGACAGCACCCTAACCTTTTATTTGTTTCTACCACCTGTAAGGCGTCCCACAAGACTTGACCGTTACATGACCCTGTGATCTGGCTCGGTGCCCAACCCCACCCCCTGTGTTCTCCTCAATGCTGTGATGACATATTAATTGCAGCTGGTTTCACACACCGGTACATGAGCGAAATAAAAATCTGAAGTGAGCTACATATGAACACAATTAAATACCATATGGTACATGTTCCTATTTATGCTCTCAGTATACTACATGAAGCGAAAAAAGAGCTTTAATTAAACATAACGAAATGGGTTTGTGCAAATTATGAATGTTCGGCTTTGAATGCACTATCTTCCATGCAAGACTTGATGAGGCAGTAATGATTCTCACTAATTTATATATATCTATAATATGTATATATGTATATATGTATCGACACATACATGAAAAAGTGAATTAGGCATTTGTGTGCACAGACACAGTATAACGAAGTTATACATTACTGTGACAAACAATGATTGTGGATGTGCTTTGTGGTTATGCATGTTAACTCATTGTTTGTACAAAGATACACACATACATTCTGCTTTCAACTATAGGGCAAACATGTTGAATTCTTTGTAAGGTAGAAGGTTGCAGTGTGTGTAATTTGGAAGATCATTACACATAATCCCTTCATGCAGGTCAAGTTGTGTATGTTTACTCATAATTATGTCATCCACGATAGCTGAGCCAATACATGTTTCCAAACACACACATAGAGATATATATCTATATATATATATAAAGCAACTGTAAATATTACTGTATGCTCATTTGCATGTCTTAGACAGGTCTGCAACCCTGTCTTTCCCCATTATCGCCCAGCATACAGCTCTTCCACTGCAGCAAGGGATTCTGGGAAATGACATGCAAATGAGCACTCAGTGCCACCTTTTGCCACCAGATATATTAATTTTTACTTTTTGTAGGACAACTAGATATAAATATATATAGATAGATAGATATATAGATATAGAGAGAGAGAGACATATATACAGATATATATGTAGGTATGCTTATATTGGGAAGAAAGTATAAGTTGCAGCGGAAATATAGATAAGAACTGTAACCTCCGACACGCCTAGTACAGTAACATTTGTCACCTGGTGGAAATGGAGCAGAATAAATTCCGATATCTCTGTCCCCGGGCAAACCCTCCACGACGACAGGAAGAAATTTTTCCCACATCTGCTCCTCCAATGGTGTTAAGATTTGAGATTGTACTGGCGGCCCACCTCCAGTGCCAGAAGCATGCATCCATTGTGCTTGTATTTTTTTCTTTAAGTTTGCCCTGATATCATCGAATCTCTTCCGACAATTCGCCCGGGTCCCTGACATGATTCCCACATGCAGACACAGCCAAGGTTATTTGATCCCACATTTCTTTTTTTGATGCTGAACTTGTCCGCCCTTGAAATACATACAAAATATATGACGTTAATTATTATTATAAAAACAATCAGTTTCCTAAACTGCTACCTGTTCCAAGAGATACCAAACATGCTGGTTTAGTTGTAATATGTGTACCACATGAGCATTTACGTGTAAACATACAAATGTAAGGAAGCTTGCATGAATATTGTATGAACTTTGGCAACATTTTTAGACTGATTGTTATGGTCATTCTAAAGCATGAAGGAATATGTGTGTAACAATTAAGTTTCATTGATAGGTATTATAGAATAATATTTTGATATTAAGACATCTCACATGACCTAGGATAACATGTCTTTGAAGAATCAATGCAAAGATAGACTTACCTAGTAAATGCCCATACAGACAGTT
The DNA here is from genome assembly GCF_040206685.1 of Ascaphus truei. Taxonomy (NCBI): domain Eukaryota; kingdom Metazoa; phylum Chordata; class Amphibia; order Anura; family Ascaphidae; genus Ascaphus; species Ascaphus truei. The sequence continues at coordinate 449,661,420 of NC_134484.1, forward strand.
ATAGTGCTCCAGAATCCCTGTGGCAAGAACTGTGTTTTCCTCTTCATTGAACCGAGGATTACGTGGCCGCTCCACACGTTTCTTACGAATACGTGCAGGCCCAGAGCTTGGCTGCTGCTGACTGGACTCTCCTTTTTCCAATGGAAGAGACTCCAAAAGCGGGCCCCCAGCAACCACCCCACCACCAGACATCCCAGCAGCACCAGCAACAGAGCCACCAGCAGCACTCGCACTCCCAACAACACCACTCGCACTCCCAGCAACACCATTCGCAGTCGCAGCAACAGCACTCCCCTGAATCCTACGTTCACTCAGACGCGTACTCACACGACTAGCAGTACCACTCACACCAGCATCACTCTTCCCATGCCTTGCGGCCATACCTCTAGCACTCACAAAGAACAGAAAAGAAATTTAAAGACAATCGCACTGAACACTTACAAAGTGAAAACAAGACAAAAATGTAAACAAAACAACACAGGACAAACCTCTCACAATACACCACAACTGTCTCAGTCAATATGAAATATGTAAATCGCCCAGCTCTGTGTGTGTGTCTCTCTCTCTCTCTCTCTCTCTCTCTCTCTCTCTCTCTCTCTCTCTCTCTCTCTCTCTCTCCCAACAACACAGAGAATGAATAAAAATACACGCTGCCTTTAAATGGGCCGCTCAATCCAAAACATGCTTGCTTCGACAGATTCAGAAAGAAGTTTCATTGGGGAACCTAACACCACCTCGCCATGCACGCCGATACACCTGTGTGTGATCGGCAAATCATCGCCAAAGTGGGAGCAAATGTTTTCGGCTTGATTCGGAAGGGATTCGGCACTTATTGCATACGGAGAGGGAAAATTGGCAGAATCATGCCGATACGGTACCCTTGGCGATTGCACTTTTTTGGCGCTTACTGCATATATGTTCCCAAAGCTGCAAATCATGCATGGGGAAAAAAAATGATGAATGCCACCATACAAATGATGATGATGACTATCTCTATGCAAGTCCTGCTAAGATTTCTTCTTAATATAACTCAAAGTCGCTCATATAGACAGATAATGTAGCGCCACAATAACCAAAATAATGGTATGTTAAGCAAAACCAACATCAATGATGTACCTGTCCATTTAAACACTCACACCTAGTGTCCTAAATCCATATAATTCCTGCATAGAGTTTTTGTGTTCATCTCTAACAAACAAAATAACAATTTAGCGAAACATTTCTGCAAATTGCATAATTTTCATCGCTCTTTGCATCAATGTATCAAGGCCTTTGCTCCAAGTTTGCACTGTGTGCGTCAGTTTGCAATTTGAAGAGTGTCTACAAGAGAAATTGAATACAGATGGCTCTCGCTATACGACGATCCGTTATCCGTCGATCGGATTATCCAACGCTCACTGCCGCGGATTAACATTGGATCTGCAATCCGAGGATCCACTATCCAACGGCGGCTTGCGGGACGGATTCCACCAGATAACCGAGGACTGCCTGTAGAAATGAAATGACAAACAGGTTATAATGAGATGCACCAAACTCTGCGCCTCTGCGCCTCTGCGTGTCACTTTTTGCCCCAAGAATATTTTTGTTGATTCTGATTGATTTTATAAACATTTATAAATAAGATGCATTATTACAAGATCTGTAAGTATGCGGTATATAGTAATAAAACCTATAGAAATGCCATTCTGAATAAAAGAAAGAGAAAGAAAAGACAAAGAGGAAAAAACACGTACATTTAGAAAAAGAAGCTATAACATTCCAGCGGGCTTTAAATCCAATAGAAGAAGATTGTTAAATTGCATTCCACCATACTATACAAAGGATATATTCCATTATTATGAAAATCTATCCATGGGGACCAAATGAGATTAAAATGATCTGTAGAGTCCTTTATTGTATCACGAGTCCCACATACCTCAGAGCAAGATATCCAAGGGAGGGGCACATTGCAATGTGTGAAAAGTTTAGTTTGATTAGATATGGGTATTCCCTCAGGCCGGGTTTCCCAATAAAAAGAGACAGGGATCAAAAGGGTTGTTGAATCCTAAAATATCTTTGGCAATAATGAGGCAGAAGCAGTTGGATACATTTTTAGGACATGTAATTTAGAAGGAGTTAAATACCATCTCATCAATATATTTTTTTAGTAATAATGTGCGTAGACAATGAGCTTATTTTTTTTAGCTCGTAGCCAGATTTCCTTCTATTCTTCAACTGTAGATCTTTCTCTCAATTAATAGCATAACTTGGTTCAGACCAGTGTTTTTCCACCGGGGTTCCCAGGAGCCTTTGGGTTCTCCAGACATCCCTAAAGGGTTCTGTAACAGGGGACTTATCCCTGTTCACAAAGGTGCCTTTAATCCAGCAGTGTGGTGGTTAACTGCTGGTAGCAAATTAACTAGCACCACCTGCCTGATTACAGGTAGTAGAAAAAGCCTGCCTTTGAGACAGGAAGTAACTCCTCCCTAGCTCTGACTGAGAGCTGACCTTTGGAGAGACAGAGCAGAGGTTCTTGAGTCCCAGGAGACTGACCAAAAGAAAACCAGATCTCTGGAGCTGACCGGTCTTGAGCTCTGCACAGCAGAGCTGAATTCAAGACACAGGGAAAACTACTGCACCTGAAGCTGAACCAGGAAGTGAGATTTTCCCTCCAAGAAACAGATAAGACTTTTATTCTTAAGAGACTGCTTATATCTGCTTATTTTCATGCTATATGTTTTGGGGCTGCGAGAACTGCTTGACTAAGGGTGATGTGAACTAATTGCATAGGATTTCACTAGAAATACTCCCAAGTGAATGGAAGCTTTGTTCCCACCCCCTGTATTTGGATAATTTCCTGATGAAAAGGAACAGGCACAATAAAGCCTAATATAATTTCACATTATAAAGCCTCCTAATTGTGTACCTCTGTGAACGTCCGTCCACAAGTTCCCTGCAATTTTCAGGTCATTGTACCAAATACAGAAGAACTTACAATGCATCTGATCTCAGACGCGCTATTAGAGATGGTTGTGATTGCTTACAATCAGTGGCGGATTTAAAAATATGCCGCTCTTAGGCACTTACCTGGTGCTGCCCTCTTCCTCCAGCATAATTTGACACCAGGCTGTATCGTTGACATGGCACAGTCGTGTGACATCACGTTGCCGGTGCTTGCTGGCCGCACATGCGCATGAGCGGCTGGCTAGTGCTGATTAAGCAAGTGGCGATTGCGCATGCTGCCCCTAAATTTTACAGTGCTAGGATCGGGCCTAATGGGAAATCCACCGCTGCTTACAATGCATCCGATCTCAGGCGCGCTATTAGAGAGGGTTGGGGTTTCTTACAATGCATCTGATCTCAGACGCGCTATTAGAGAAGGTTGGGGTTCCTTACAATGCATCTGATCTCAGACACACTATTAGAGAGGGTTGGGGTTCCTTACAAATGCATCCGATCTCAGACGCACTATTAGAGAGGGTTGGGGTAACTTACAATGCATCTGATCTCAGACACGCTATTAGAGAGGGTTGGGGTACCTTACATAGTATCTGATCTCTGATGTGCTATTAGGGAGGGTTGGGGTTCCTTACAATGCATCAAATCGCAGACGTGCCATTAGAAAGAGTTGGGGTTCCTTACAATGCATCTGATCTCGGGCACGCTATTAGAGAGGGTTGGGGTTCCTTACAATGCGTGTGATTTCAGACACGTGATTAGAGAGGATTGGGGTTCAGTTGATGTGGTCTACTTAGATTTTGCCAATGCTTTTGATACAGGATAGACAATAGAGAGTTGTAATAAATGGAACCTTTTCCGGTTAAGCTAAAGTTGTGAGTGGAGTTCCTCAAGGATCGGTACTGGGACCCCTGCTTTTTAAATTATTAATGACCTTGAGGTTGGCATAGAGAGCAAGGTCTCCATCTTTGCCGAGGATACTAAATTGTGTAAAATAGTAAAATCAGAGCAGGATGTAATTTATCTCCAGACGTACCTGGATAGACTGTAAAATTGGGCAGGTACATGGCAGATGAGGTTTAATACAGATAAATGTCAGGTTATGCATGCGGGAAACAATAAATAGGGGACTTACACATGAAATGGGGGGAAATGCGGTGAATCTTTGATGGAGAAGGATTTAGGAGTGCTTGTAGACAGCAGGCTTAGCTATAGTACCCAATGTTAGGCAATTTGATACAAACAGAAACAGAAAATAGGGCAAAGCGTCAAAACATACGTCCATGCACACTTTTCTCTTCGATCTTCCCCTCTGTTTCAAATGATCCAGACTGCAGAACAAATGTAATACCAGTGCAAACTTATTGCACCAGATTTATCAAAGGGAACACTGTAATTTCATATACTTTGAAAGCGAGTAAGGGTTTTGTCGCCACCAAGTGACCAAATAGCAGTACAATTTTCTTGCGACAAAGAGATACAGTAGCACACACCTAAATCAAATACAAGTGATTTATAATGGTGGATTTCTGTGATAATAATTAACACGTGGAGAGGTGAAGCTGTGGGGAGGGTGTTTTATCACCACCCTTTGGGAAATTGAGCAAAGACCTTTAGCGCAAACTCTCCTCAGTAAAGATGTATAAATATAAGTGCAAGTGATGGTGCAAATAAGCAATACATCTCCACTCACTTCTATGATGTTAAAATGGAATGAGATCAAATGAGATCTAAGGTGAAATCAGGAACTCCCCAGGTATATGAAATAAAGAAACATATAGTACAGCACAATTTTATAAAATAACACAGAACTGAGCAGTGAGCCCATACAAACTCACATGCTCCAAAAGGTAAAAAAGCATTGTGACCACTCAGGGTCTAGGCGTTGATGCTCTGCTCACACTAAGTATTGCTGCAGGCACTCAGCTTTCCTAGGATCTCACAGGCGAGTCGCACATCTGGGTTCCCCCGGCGGATGACGTCACCTCATTGACGCGACCAACAGGAAGCCCTTGCTATACAGGTGCACCCCTGAGGAAGTTCCCATACCGGAACAAAACGCGTGTGTAAATTGTTGAAGAGCTGTGTGTGCCGTGCTGTGTCTCCTGTGTATGCTGCTCTTGGGCGGAGATCCTATATCACTCTTCTTTGAAGACTGGGTGGATTCGTATGGGGAGATAGGGTTGATTCACCCGCCTCTTGCAGATAAGCATAGATTAGGGCCCGCACCACATCTGCATTGGTCCCCAGAATGATGAGGGAGCTTGGGTGCTCCCGGGGCTTGGGACATATTAAAGCCTCCACTTCCATGGGGTGGGTCTTGTTGGTGTTCAGTTGTGGTATGTCCAACAGTACTTGCACCACACTGTCAATGGGGTAGTCTTCACTGCTAAGGCCCCATAGTTTCATCTTCTCCGCCGACTGCATAGGCAGATATTTCAGGTGCGTGTCGTATAAGGGACGATAGATGATGGTAACCTGTGACCCCGTGTCCAGCAATGTGGAGGCGTAGATTCCATCCACCAGGACTCGTATGATAGCCGCAGGACCTACCCGACTGTAAGCATCTGGTTGGGGTGCCTCTTTGGGGCTGGGCGCTGGGGCACTCTCTGAGGACGTAGAGGGCTGTCCTGTCATTTGCACTGTGAAGGCCATAGCTGCTGAAGTGGGAGTCCTTGAATTCGGACAATCTTTTGCAAAGTAACCGTCTTGATCACATGTGTAACAGTGGTTACTTCGGTTCGCACTGGCACTTGAGGTAGGGGTTGCTCTCTTGGGCATCTTGGATGCGGAGGCATGTGCCCTTGAAGGGAGGGTTGTCTTCAGCACTTTCGGTCTCATTAGACTTTGGGGCCAATGCCCCGTTTGTCTCTTCTTTGACTTGGACTTCTTAGGAGTGTGGAAGTGTAACTGAACCTCCTGCTTCCTTATATGGTCCATCAATTCCATGAAGCTGGGGGGTGTTGTGGCCCGAGGGGCGCCTCGCATCATGAGAGCTACCGGGTGTAAGGGTAGAGATCCTTTCATGAGCTGTTTGAATCTGTACTCATTTACTACGGCAGCAGGAATAATTTTCTTGGAGAGCAATCCCCATTAGGACATTTGCAAGCATCGTGTAAATGCGGGCAGTTCTTCCCCCTCTTCTGGTGGAGATCACGGAATTGAGCCAAGAGTTAATCTTTGTCCTCCTCGGCAGTATAGGCCTGAGTGAGGAGTTCAAATAGCTCTTGGGCGGTGACTTCTCCCTTGGTCTAGCGGTGCATTCGTACTAGTTGAGAGGCTGGGGGCCGTAGACACTCGACTATTTGTTGTCTCTTTATGGCCTCTGAGCAGGACCATTCGTCGAGCACCAGCAGGGTATGTTCCTTCCATGCTCCAAACTCCTCCTCACCGATGGGAGTGGGGGTTATCCCAGAGAAGGCTTTGAGTTTGCGGACGGGTTGCGGTGGAGAGAGTTGACTTATCATCTTGGTCAGCTGCTGTAGTACTCCCACGATTAGCTGGGCTCCCTCTGAACTGCTGGTACTGTGGTGGCTCTGTCTGGACCATCGATTGCCAGCTTCACTCCGACTAGGGCGCCCTGGGGGAGGGGCAGATGTGGGTACCTGATACTCCTCCATGCTAGAAGTGTCACTAGGTGCCTCCGTTCTGATGCTTAGTTTGTATATAAGTATATAAGTGTACTCCCGCCATGTGGGGCTTCGGGGAGCTGTAGAAACTGGGGGGCATTGTCCACTGGGATATCACAGTTCAGTCGACCAGGAGTGTACTCCACTGGATGTCTGTATCCCATTTGGCGTCTAAAATGCAGGCTTTAATAAATCCCGGTATCTGTCTCAGTGCGTCACGCAGGTCAGGCAAGGGCAGGGATACTGGAACTTGACTAATGACGACCACATGGTGGGGAGATGCGTGGCATTGTAGGGCCCACTTGTGGACGCATTCCAGCGGGATATTAGGGACATGTTCCCTATGTTGGATCTGGCTCGTCTTAATTTAGATTGGACACCCCAGGTCTGAATCTCAGCAGCGCCTCCAAATGTAGTCCCCTTTCCCCGTGTCTAAGAGAAACTACCTGTGCTGCCATTACCTCCGTGGCTTACGCCGCTGGGAGCCTGGGGTGTCTCGCTTCTCCAATAGCAGTGCCTCCACCTGAGAGTCCCACTAGTCAGTAAACCACTAGTCAGTAAATACACACCGGATATATATATATATGAAAAGTTTTTACTACACACACACTATAACACAATATAACAGAGATCCCTGCTCTCACTTCTTGGTTTAGTACTGCCAACTAATCAGAATAATCTATAAGGTTGGGCAAATTAAATCGTGGTGACATTTTATCTTTGACATTACATTTGTCTTTGTATTTGTATACATAGCAATCCCCCTACTCCACCCTCCCATTACAAGGTATGTTTATGTTTTATTTTATCTTCCACCTTAGTTTCTGTATTACCTATATGAGCTAATGTTTTCATATGTAACTGTATTTCTATCCTGTAATTCAAAAATAAAAAGTAATAAAAAAAGAAAAATGTAAGTCTCTCTTGTTGGAATTGATGTAGTCAATAAATAATTTTAAAGGGCTTGTGTTTCCCGTCCAGACCATAACCACATCATCAATATACCTCTGCCAGAGGATCAGATTAGCCCAAAGCATTGTTATTCCAGATGATGCAATCCTTCCCTTCTCACTGGAAGAGGTTTGCATATCTTGGGGACAAATCTGGTTCTGTATCAGTTCCGCAAATCAGCAGATAAAATTCTCCCTCAAACTAAAAGTACTGCGAAACACATAGAGAATGAGCAGTTGGTCAGTCCATTAAGGAACTGTGCTCAACATTGGATGAGTGGAGGAAGAGGGTGGGATCCTTTTGGCAGGAGGTCCCAATACTCAGCTTTCCAGTCTTGGAGCCCTTCACGGCAGCACTACTCGTTTGGACTTTTCTATGCTTTTAGTGACCTGACTCAGGGCTTACCTAAATATGAGTTCATCACTGTTTGTTTTATTAAAACATTACTCTATTGGGTGGTCCATGTCTGCTCTCTTATCTACTTGTAATTCCAAGGTACAGTATTTGCATATGGGCACCCAGAATCCTTGTCTGGAGTTTAACTACTGTATGATGTATAACTATGGGATGCATCTGGTTTGGGACCTATGAACTAAAACCGATACAGTCTGCATATTTCTTAACTTTGCTGGTGTTGTAAAGAAAGGCACAAACAAGAATATTTAGTACACACTTATGTGACCCTCCTTTCCCGGCTCTAAAGGACGTCACATCAAATTAGTTATATACAATGGCAGTGCTCAGTATCCCAGACCTTTTGTAGGGTGCTGGGTAGGTGCAGGCTGGGCGTGCATAAGCAGATAGGAAAAAGATGGGCGCCAGAAACTTTTATAAAAACAAAAGATACTTTATTTACATACGTTGGACAGAACTCGAGGACAAAAATTGTATTCTGGACTTCATTCCCTGGTATCTCTCACTCCTATGCTGTGAGGGTACTTAATTTGAAGGTCCATTATAAAGGATATTGTGGGGACCACTTGCAGGGAGGCTAGAATGCATTGAGAACCCACTGGACATACAGTTAGGTCCGGAAATAATTGGACACTCATACAAGTTTTGTTATTTCGGCTGTGTACCAAAATAAATTCAAGTTACTGTTAAATAATGAATATGGGCTTAAAGTGCAGTCAATCAACTTTAATTTGAGGGTATTCACATCCAAATTGGAGGAAGGGTTTAGGAATTACATCTCTTTAATATGTAGCCCCCTCTTTTTCAAGGGACCAAAAATAATTGGACAATTGACTCAAAAGCTGCTTCATGGACAGGTGTGGGCTATTCCTTCGTTATTTCATCATCAATTAAGCAGGTAAAAGGTCTGGAGTTGATTCCAGGTGTGGCTTTCGCATTTGGAAGCTGTTGCTGTGAACCCACAAAATGCGGTCAAAGGAGCTTTCAATGCAAGTTAAACAGAGCATCCTTAGGCTGCAAAAAAAAAATCCATCAGAGAGATAGCAGGAACATTAGGAGTGGCCAAATCAACAGTTTGGTACATTCTGAGAAGAAAAGAACGCACTTGTGAGCTCTGCAACACAAAAAGGCCTGGACGTCCACGGAAAACAACAGTGGTGGATGATCGTAGGATCCTTTGGTAAAGAAAAACCCCTTCACAACATCCAGCCAAGTGAAGAACACTCTCCAGGAGGTAGGCATATCATTATCCATAAAGAGAAGACTTCACGAGAGCAAATACGGAGGGTTCACCACAAGGTGCAAACCATTCATAAGCCTCAAGAATGGAAAGGCCAGATTAGACTTTGCCAAACAATATCTAAAAAAGCCAGCCCAGTTCTGGAACAGCATTCTTTGGACAGATGAAACTAAGCTCAATCTGTACCTGAATGATGGGAAGAAAAAAGTATGGAGAAAGCTTTGAACGGCTCATGATCCGAAGCATACCACATCATCTGTAAAACACGATGGAGGCAGTGTGATGGCATGGGCATGCATGGCTTCCAATGGCACTGGGTCACTAGTGTTCAAATGGTAAGTCCTGTGATCCTCAAAGAATCTGCACGAGTGCTTGACAGGCCATGAAACGAGTAAAGAGAAAACAAACACAAATCATAGCGTACAACTGCTGGGTCACTCAGTCTACCACTATACAACATACAACAATAAGACTCCTAGTGAAAAAACTAAAAATAAAATTTATTTATAAAATATTATTTTCAGCCACTTGTAGTTAAGTTAAGATCACATTGATGGGATAATACACAAGTCTTACAAATCTTGCCTGAGATTGATTGGAAACCAAGTTATGTATGGGTATAAAGGGACGTGGCATCCCTTTATTCAATAATAGATAACCATTTGGGGTGTCAGGCTATACAAGAAGCCTTTGAGGAGGACCACACTATGTCATTTGCCCTTAAGGCTTTTTTGATGGATGGGATTAGATTTATACTTACACATAATTATTTTTGTTTTAATTTACAATATTTTTTACAGATATGTGGCACCGCCATGGGCATGAGATTTGCACCAAGTTATGCGAACCTTTTTATGGGCCAATGGGAGAAGGAAGTTATTTGGAGCAACTGCCCATTTGGTGCAAATCACGTGCTCTGGCGGCGCTACATTGACAACGTTATTTTCATTTGGGATGGGAACCTGCATTTATTGGACACATTTATTTTGTACCTTAATGACAACAATAGGAATTTGAGATTTGTATGCCAATATGACACAATTGAGATCAATTTTCTAGATCTGAATATAAGTATAGTTGATAACCAGATTCAGACACAAATATTTTTTAAGCCTGTACAGGCTAATAATTATGTATTGGCCAATAGTCACCACAATCCACAATGGATTCGTAATATTCCGAAAGGTCGGTTCATCCGTCTGAGGCGAAATTGTTCCAATTTGGAGTCTTTTTCTAAACAGCGGGTGAACTGAAGAATACATTTATTGAACGGCAATATCCGGTAGATGAACTTGAAAGCACTATGTTTTTTTGTCCAAGAAATGGATAGGAATGAACTCCTGGAGTATAGAGATAAAGGGGATGGACAAGGAGCTCGTAATAAAGTTTCCTTTGTTACGCAATACAATGCTATTGCTCCAAGGATCAGGGACATCCTCTCCAAACACTGGCCAATATTGTTGCAGGATGCAACCTTATCACAGATCTTGACACCACAACCATCTATTGTTTTTAAGAAAGCAAATAACTTTAAGAGCAAACTGGCCCCTAGTTGCCCCTTGAACCAAGGAGATAAATAAAGGGAAAAATATTCAAGCCAAAAATGGTTTTAGACCTTGTACAAAATGTATAGCATGTAAGTACGGTGCATGCAGTAGAGAATTTAAATCTAATGTAACTGCAAAGGTTTATAAAATCAATTCCTATATTACGTGCAAGTCTGAATTTATCATTTATGTACTACAGTGCCCATGTGGCCTGCAATACGTGGGGCGCACGGGTTGAACCTTTCAGAGACGGATCTATGAGCACGTCTATAACATTAAGAAAGGTTTGACCACACATAGCGTATCCCACCATTTTTTAGTTCATCATGATAAAAATCCTAAAGGCCTGGTCTGTCAACCTATTGAATTATGTACACCCAACTGGAGAGGTGGGGATAAGTTCAAACATATCAATAGGCGAGAGGCCTTTTGGATATATGAACTGAAAACCCTTTCTCCCAATGGGCTTAACATTGATTTTGAACTGGGGGCCTTTTTGGTCAATTGAAGTACTATTAATATATGTGAGTTTTGAGACTGAATACAGGTTTTAATTAGCAGTATATGTTTGTACTTTGTTTATACAATGTTCAATATACATGGTGATATGCAATATTTTCCAGTATTTATTTTGCCAGTTTAATCTATGGTTATTTCAGATGTTCATTGAAGGATTAAATATTTGACTATAAATATTTGATCAGAGATATTCGTGGGAGATTGAATGATCATTGGCCAATCTAGGTGTTTTTGTGATATGCATTTTTTATGATATGCATTATTTGCATTATGCAATCTGTATACGTTTTTATGTTATATAATGTTTGTATGTGTTTGGTATTGTTGGGTTATGTAATGTATGTGTAGTGAGCCTAGTGATAGACATGATATATATGACATGTAGGTTGTATTGCTTTAAATGGTAATGAACCTTTATTGATTAGGGTATATTAGAGAGTCATGTGTATTCAGTTTGTAGCCCCTGAGGAAGTAGAATCATTTCTATGAAACGCGTAGGGTGGGTGGCAGGTGTCACCCTGAGGATCGCATTGAGCATTTTTTTGAGCAGCTAGTCAAGTGCTTTCAGTGTTCACTTTTAGCCTCCGGCATCCAGAAGACAGCCCCTATCCCTTTAAGAGCACGGGCACACTCGCGCGCGGGCGCGCGTCTATTGCCAGGGGGAGAGGAGAAGGAAGGAAGGGGAACCAGCCACACGTGCTGTCGGTTTGTGAACCCCGGAGAGACTGCTTCCACCACTGGCACGTTCCTTGTGCACCATGGAAGGGATTTCGGGCAAGAGTACCGGTGGAGCAGAGTTTATACTCTGCCAGGACATTCCCCTGCGTCGAGAGGACACTGTTATTTCACCGCGTGTTATCACCTTGCTTGTCGTAAGTAGGGTTTTGATTTTACCATCTCCGGATGACCAGCTGCCCTCTACTGCTCCAATGCTGTCTTTTATGTCAGAGTTCATTTTATAATAAATTTTATTTTTAGTTTTTTCACTAGGAGTCTTATTGTTGTATGTTGTATAGTGGTAGACTGAGTGACCCAGCAGTTGTACGCTATGATTTGTGTTTGTTTTCTCTTTTCTCGTTTCATGGCCTGTCAAGCACTCGTGCAGATACTTTGAGGATCACAGGACTTACCATTTGAACATTTGGCGCCAGGTTTTTTCTTTTTTCATGTTGTATTCTGTTTGTACTAGACAGTAGGTACTAGGCAGCCTACCTTTATTAAAAGGATATTTTTTTACTGTTTGTATCACTAAGTAGGTGTTTATACTTTAGCGCTAAAGTCACAATTCTTTTTTTCGACTGGGTCACTAGTGTTTATTGATGATGGGACAGAAGACAGAAGCAGCCGGATGAATTCTGAAGTGTATAGGGATATATTGTCTGCTCAGATTCAGCCAAATTCAGCGAAGTTGATTGGACGGCGCTTCACTTTACAGATGGACAATGACCCAAAACATACTGAGAAAGCAACCCAGGAGTTTTTTAAGGCAAAGAAGTGGAATATTCTGCAATGGCCGAGTCAATCGCCTGATCTCAACCCGATCGAGCATGCATTTCACTTGCTGAAGACAAAACTTAAGGCAGAAAGACCCACGAACAAACAACAACTGAAGACAGCTGCAGTAAAGGCCTGGCAAAGCATCAAAAAGGAGGAAACCCAGCGTTTGGTGATGTCCATGTGTTCCAGACTTCAAGCAGTCATTGCCTGCAAAGGATTATCGACAAAGTATTAAAATGAACATTTTATTTATTATTATGTTAATTTGTCCAATTACATTTGAGCCCCTGAAATAAGGGGACTGTGTATGAAAATGGTTGCAATTCCTTAACGTTTCATACGATATTTTTGTTCAACCCCTTGAATTAAAGCTGAAAGTCTGCACTTCTATTGCATCTCGGTTGTTTCATTTCAAATCCATTATGGTGGCGTACAGAGCCAAAATTATGAAAATTGTGTCAGTGTCCAATTATTTCCGGACCTAACTGTGTATGAATACAAGCTGCATTGTCAGCAATTCGGTGAGGACAGTAGTAAGTCAGGCTGCTGTAGGTGCAACCCTTTTAGACAAGATCAAGTGGCATTCCTCTAACACAACTTAAGGTCTCTGTTCCTCTAAAAGGCACTATCTTAAAGGGCACGTTGTTCTTAACTGAAAACAACAAATGGTGACAGGACACATCTTAATACACATGACTATACACACAAACCTATGTATAGGACTCACAGTGAGGACCCCAGTCAGAACTCTGGTGAACCTGCTTCTAGAACATTGATATCATGCATCACATGGTGAGGAGGAGAAGGAAGTAACCTGAGTGAGCCCGCTCAGTTACCCCCTTAAGGCAATTAACTCCTTACAGAATAAGTGGTCCCCAAAAAGGGGATTATACTTACTGTATTCATCATTTAGGAAAAATATTAAATACAAAATTTAAAAACCTAAACTAGTTCTACTCCCAATCATATTTAGTAGGCATGTCAATTTATAATACTGTTATATTGACTGCTATTTTTTTAAATTATTTTTTAATTACTGTAAAACCTATTTTCTGAAAATAAGGAACAATTTTCTATTGACCTGAGAAGCTTAACAGTATTTTTCCACTTATTTTTTTTGGATCTCTTGCTTTCTTCAGTCTAACATGTGATGCTAAAAATATGGGATCACAAACATTATATAAAGAATGAGAGACGGACTAGAACAGCATCCACTAAAGAGGTCTGCAAAACTAATCACCAAAATCCAGACTGATCCTTTTGACCTCAGGCTAATCCCTTTTTTATCATACGTAATGCATTAGTGTCAGCTCTAAATGTAACGTGCAAGACGCAACCTCACACACAAATGTTACTTTAACAAATTACAGATTTAAGATCACAAATGAACAACAATACTCACAAGTACTGTACCAGTAACAGGATACTGACAAACCAGAACACATCCTTAAAATGCACTTGTAGGCCCTGCAACAGGAAATCCACTTAATCTATGGGGTTAGAAAATCCACTTAATCTATGGGGTTAGAAAATCCACTTAATCTATGGGGTTTATCCAGTAAGGTCTCCAGGCTGTAAAAAATATGGCAAAAAAATAAACAAGCACCTTTATAAAATGAAAAGGGTCAAAGAGTGAAAAAAAAAACCTGTGTGGTCTATGAGTGCTGTATATCAAATGTCCTGGCTGCAAAACTGGGACACAAGTGGAGCAAAAAAAAGCACAGAGTTTATTAAAGAAAATAAGTCGCATTGCAAGCAATGTTGTTTTTTATCTGGTGTAATATTTTTGCTCCAATTGACACTTGAGAGACTTTGATGGATAGACCCCTATGGGTCTATGTATATTAAGCATCGAAATGCACTTGTTGGCGGAAAAAATGAGGGGCATTCTAGAAGTGCGTCTTTAAGCGTCAATTTATGAGAGTGTCTGTGGCCAGCCATTAGTGCACTAGAATCAGACAAAGGACCTCATGCAGTAAGCAGCGATAAGCCCCTTATCGCCAGTTTATTGCCAAAAAAGCCTACAGCGATTCAGTAAGCCCCGATAAGCTGGCGATAAGAGCAAACGTTCGATAAGACGCGTGGCGATAAGCTACTTTTCGGCACTGATCGCCAGTTTTTCAAACACGCTCAATTCTATAAGCCCCGATCAGCTTATCGCGGCTGATGGTCACTTTAGAATTGAGATTTCTTCTCCAAATCGTCCTGCCACAAAAAGTTGGCAAGAAGTTGGGGAGAAGCTGCGGATGAGCGGCAAGACGGCACTTTGAAAAAAATCAGGCCTTTTTCCTGCATCGGATTGATGCTGGGGTCTCCGGAGCTGATATCCATTAATATGCGTACCGGAGATCCCCAGCATGAATCAGATGCCTGAAAAATGCATTTACAGCCCACTTCCTTACCTTAGCGGCTTACCACTAAGGCAATGAAAGGGTTAACCACCAGTGCCAGGCTTATTGTGGGTAGCGGGAGTGGTTGAAGGTGGTATTTGGCCCTTGGTGGGTGTTTAGGCCTTGCGGGTGGGTAGCGGTTGGACTTAACGGTTAATACCACTATGGTATTGAAGGGGTTAACCCCTCCCGCTACCCACACGGTAGGCCTAAACACCCATCGTTGAGGCTACTACCCCCTTCACCCACCCATGCCCACTAGGCTCCGTGGGCCTCCAAGTGGTCCCCGTGGGTCCCAGTGGGCCCCAATGTGGTCCACGGGTCATCCCCATGGGTGTCTGGGTGCACTCGGGTGGTTCCCACGGGGGTCTGGGGGCCCTTGGGTGGTCCCCGCAGGTCCCCAGGGCCCCATATGGGTCCCTGGTTCCTCCCCGCAGGCGTCCATGGGTCCTCAGGTGGTCCCCGTGGGCGTCCGGTGGTCCTCGGGTGGTCCCCATGTGTCCCCGCTGCCCTGCTGTACCATTCTTGTATTTAAAAAACAAAAAAATGGCCTACATTTCATTAAATACACCTTCCCACTCCCCCACCACCCACACCAAATACATACAGTACAGTAATGGGCAAAATAACTATTATCCAGATATGGATAATATATTATTTGCCCATTATTAAACACAACATTAGCCAGCCACTTAAATAAAGTAAATAAAAGCATTCTACTTACCCCTGGCAATATGAAGGGTGTCCTCGTCAGCTTACAGCAGGTCCATGTCCTCCGTTGCCAGAAAAAACATAGCAAAATATATTCTAATCCTGCAACGATGAAGGCCGACCTCATCCTCATCACCGTCCATGTCCTCTTTTTCCATAAACAATGCAAGACAAAATACAATCTAATGGCCCCTAACCCCTTAATCACCTTAGCGGTTAATAACCGCTATAGTAATTAAGGGGTTAGCCCACCCTGCCCCGCTACCCACCCGGAAGCCTAACCACCCACCCCGGACCCACTATTCCCACCCTGTACCCATTGAATGGCATAGTGGTACATCATACCCATATAATAATGTCAGCATGATAAGCCACTATAGTACTCAATGGGCAACCTAATCAAAATAATGAATGCCCAAAAGACACAATAATAAAACATACAAAAATACCTAAACCCTCCAATTCACTAAATAAAAACAGTAGCCAACAAATGCAATTAATAAAAGCACTAACCAAAACACCAATGAATTCATTGAACCATTAACAACTCGGCAACACAATAATGAATTAATTGAACCACAAAGCAACAAAGCAATGAATTAATAAAACAAGTAGGCAACACAACCATTACAAGCAGTACCCAAAACAAGACATCATTAATTAAAAACAAAAATCAATCACACAAAAAATTAAAACTAAGGCAGCAAAATGACAAACAATTACATCCACAAAATAAACACAAATAGAAAAAATCATACTGAATACAAAGCAAGCAATGAAAAACAAATGCTTTGGCTAATAATGCATTGATCTGTACCCTAAAGAGATACAGATGAATACATTATCACTCAATGAGCAATGGAAAAAAAAAAAGTACACATCCAATCGAAAAACCTGTAAAAAAAATACATTTACATACTTTCAATATTTGACTTACCTTTAGAAGCGCTGGCCCTCCGACTCCCAGGGAATCAGGAAGCTCACGTACCGAAAAGGCCTGAAACTCCATCCTATGCCATCCGCCATGGAGATCCGGCTCAGGTACCCCAATTCTTCTTTCTTTTCTTTTCAATTGGCTTCTTCTATCTTCTTCTATAATTATTTCTTCGTTTTCTTAATCTTCTGTCTTCATCTGTCAATCCAAAAAGCCCAATGGTAGATCTACAGCACGATGTTGTCTCGTTGTCTTCTTGGGCTCAAATGAGGCGTCACGGCCTTAAATATGGCATGTGACATCACATTTGGGCGGGAAATTGTTAAATTATCCAGATATGGATAATAGTGCATTTGCCCATCTAAAATAAAACATTAACCAGCATAAATAAAGTAAATAAAACTTGTACTCACCCCTGCCAGGCTGCCATGATGAATGCTGTCCTCATCCTCATCACCGTCCATGTCCTCTATTGCCATAAGAAATACAGTACAATAAAAAATACAATCTAATGTCCCCTAACCACTTCAGTTAGTTAGTTAGTTAGTTAGTTAGTTAGTTAGTTAGTAACCGCTATAGTAATTAAGGGTTTAGCCCACAATCCCCCAATACCCACCCAGGAGGCCTAACCACCCCAGCCAACTACCCCCACCCTCCACCCATTCATTGGTACAGTGGGTACATCATGCTCATATAATATGGGCTATACCACTATAGCAATAAATGGTGAAGCAAACGAAAAATAGGCCCAAAATAAAACACATTACATAGCAAACTAAACACATTACAAATGCCAATAAACCAATTGTTTGGCACAGTGGGTACATCATGCCCATATAATATGGGCATGATTTAACACTATGGCAGTCAATGATCAACCTAAAAAACCACAAACAATATCCAATGTAATCCAAACAATCACCAAATAAACAACAATAAACAAGTAAACACAGCAAAATGACCAACAATCAATTATTAAAATACCAAATAAACACCACAATTAACAATTAAAACACCAAAACAAAACCATCAATACATAAAGAAAGCTCCAAATAAACACCATAATTCAAATTAAAAATAGCAAAAATAATCCACTATTAAAAAGCAAACACCAAAAACCCCCATGAAATAATCATTTGGAAACACCACCAAAAATGCCAGCATACAAAAAAACACAAATTAAATAGCATAAAAAAGAAAAAACAAAGTACAAAAATACATTTAAAATACATAAAAGCAAGCATTTGCCAAGAAAAACATTGCTTGTCACTGTGTGTATGTATGTACAGTATGTATGTATGTGTAGCCCTAAAGTGTCATACATAAATACATTTGCAATCAATGGGCATTCCAAAAAATTGAATAACAGTAAAAATCCAATACACAATCCTGTAAAAGAAAATTAACATAATGTTTTTTCTTACCTTTAGATGTCTTCACCCTCCATTTCAGGGTCTAAGGCAGCTCTCGAACCAATCCCTGATCCCAAACAGCAACTGGCCACAGGTAAAGTCCAAAGTCCTTTTCTTCTTTCTTTATCTTCATCTGTTAATTGTAATCCATTTGTGGGTCTTTCTTCCCTTTCATCTTCATCTTCTTCATCTTCATCTGTAACGGCATTGTATTCTTATTGGGAAGGAGATCCTCCCTCCTCAGCTTTGTGGCGTCAAATGAGGCTGCATAGGCTTTAATATGGTCTGTGACTTCACATTTGAGTGGCAAATGGTTCATACGCCATCTGGTTGGCTGTGAAAACCTTGTGCCTTTTTTTTTGGGGTGTGATGTCATGAAAAGGGAGTGAAGCCAGCAAATCAGAATGGCTGTGCTTCGTTTCCCTTTAACATGACTGTCACGGTAGCTTATAGCAAGATATAATGAACACCAAATATCTGGGTTGAACTGAACGAGGCTTAGATATAATAAAATATAATTTATTCCTTAAATAAGGTGAACACAGCAATATAGTACAATTAACAGACAAGAAGATAACACCTACTTAGGGTTGGGGAATGGAGAAGTATCCAATAGCAATTCTCCATCAATCCAGTGACATTCCAGGTGGAATCAGAAGCACAACTCCAGCAATCCAGCACAACTAAAAACTGTAGGGTTGACACAGTTTATATACCTGTGCAACCCCATTCTTAACATTAACACAGCCTATTGGTGAACAATTATCTGTATCCACTCTCTATTGTGGAAACACAGACTAAGGGCCTCATGCAGTAAGCGTTGATAAGGTATTTTTCGGCATTTTATAGCCAAAATTGGGTTTGAGATTCAGTAAGCGTCGATAAGTGCTTGATTTCGGCAGGTTTCGGCGGCGATAATTTTGTTATGGCCAGTCGGCTGCCGATAAGCCTGTTTTCGCCACTGATCGCCACTTTTTTAAATCGGCTGGATTCAATAAAAAAAATCTGCTTATCGGGGCTGATCGGCACTACGAAATTGAGATGTTATGGCCAATTTCTCCCGCCAACTAAAGTTGGCAGTTTGGACGGGAGAACGATCGCTAAGGCTGCAGGAACGGCACTTAGAAAAAAAAAATCTTCTGTACATCAATGGAGTCAATGGAGCGGGGACGTATAACAGTATAGTACTGTTTACGTTTCATTGCTCACAATACAAACGTCATTTGCATTACATTGTGGGGGGCATTCCCTGCATTGTGTCACAGCTGACGTGTATTATTTGCATAACATTCTACTTTTACATGTTTTCAGCATTTGCGGGTCACATTACTCATCATGTGATGGTATGGCAAGGGAAAATACTATACTCAACTCTTAAAGGAGAACCTCACATCATATCACACATTTTACTGAACTGACCGACAATTATTTACATGATGTTACACATGTCACACATGTCACACATACACCGTATATTCATGTTCCTTTACATTACACAATGCTTGTAATGTGTCACACATCTTTAAACGTTCATGTACATCTGTCTTCTCATGTTTACATCTAGTTTTGGGTACTCCCTATTTTCATGACGTCACTTATTGGACGCTCAATCACATTGCCTGTTTACATTGTAACCGTAGCATTACAAGCACTTCAACCTAACTTATACACACATGTACAGTAATTCATCATTGGGACACCTTGTAAACTCATTCTATAGCAACTATCCTCATTACAGAAATGCATGCATATGCACACGACTATTCATTGTTGGCAACATGTGACAATAACATGGCTAATTACACATGTTACACAAAACTTTTCCCACGTCAATCTCAGCCTTTTTGTCTAATTACATGACTGACTGTTGCGTTCACAAGTGTTACATGCATTGCACATTACACTATTTATTTGCAAGCAATCTTTGTACAAAGCTTCACGTCACATCATTGGCAAATATCATCATTCCCTGCAGAATACACACAACAAATACTTATAACAACAACTGCACACAGCTTGCCACACAAGTACTTTATTATGTTCATGTAACACCTTGCATTTTACTATGTCACCTGACATCATCACATACCTATTTAAAGGACGCCCATTACCTGCTCATTCACAGCTACTCATTTCAAAATGTTGCGATTGTTTAGGAGACGCAGGAACATTCTTTTCTATGACATGCTTGATGATCAAGAGAATGATATAGGGCAAGGGAGGGACACACCGAGGGACAGTGACAGGGACAGTCACGCGGATACGACAGGGACAGGGAGAGGGACAGGCCGAGGGACAGGTAGAGGGACAGGAGATCAGAGGAGAAGACAGAGGAGACAAGTTGTGCCTCGTCCGCGTCTGTACAGGGAGAGAACCCTGTTAGATGGGATGAGTGAGGAGGAGATTGTAAGTCGCTATCGTTTGAGTTCAGCAGCAATCTTATCTGTTTATGAGGAGATAAGGGGAGATTTAGATTTTTTCACAGCCAGAGGTCGTGCAGTCCCTGGGCTTGTTAAAATGCTGTGCTCATTACATTATCTTGCTTCCGCGTCATACCAGACAACTGTGGGCATAGTGGGCGGGGTCTCGCAATCTACATTCTCGCGGGCCTTTACCCAGTTTCTCTATGCACTCAATAGACGCGCTAGGAATTATATTCATTTTCCTACAGAGGCAACAGAGTGGCTGGAAGTCAGGACTGGCTTTTATAATATAGCAGGGATACCATCTGTGCTGGGTGCAATCGATTGCACACATGTTGCTTTGATTGCACCTAGTCAGAGTGAGCATGTGTACCGCAATCGTAAGCACTACCATTCACTCAATGTACAGGTGGTATGTGATGCCACGATGAGGATAATGCATGTGGTACCCAAATTCCCTGGTTCGAAGAGGGACATTTTGAACATGGTTGGCTGCTGGGTGAGTACACATTTACATGTTCTAACACAAAACACATTTTTCTTTAGGAATGTTGGCATTGTAGAATTTGATCACTAATGTCAGCTTATGTGTGCTCCATTCATTATAGGTGACTCAGGATACGGAATTAGGCCGTGGCTCTTGACTCCGGTGCTAAACCCTCAAACTGAAGCAGAGGAGAGGTACAATGCAGCCCATATATCTACAAGATCTGTTATAGAGAGGACATTTGGCCTACTCAAGACCAGATTTAGGTGTCTGGACAGAACTGGTGGGGCTCTTCTATACAAGCCTCAAAAAGTGTCTGATATTATCCTTGCCTGTTGCATTTTGCACAATGTTGCACTCAGGCACAATGTACAATCAGACCTAGCTGAGCCTTTGGTAGACGAGCATCCCACCCATGTAGCTGCTGGAAATGAACAAACAGCCAGTGGTGCCCAGACACGCCAGAATCTCATCAATTCATTTTTTTCTTGTAAGTAAAAACATATATGTTCCTAGTACTACTTTTATAGTTTAATTATGTTATATTAACAATAATGTTTCTTTATATAACCTTCTGTTAGGACACAGATGAATATGGGTTGCACACCTTTCTTTTCTCTGCTGTGTGCACAAAGGGATGTGGCACCGGTATGTTATTGTTGCACAGGTTATATAATCCCTCTTCCATTGTAAATTAGTTGTGTGTATGTGAATACAACTGGGGTAACAAAGCACTAATATTTTAGCATTGTGTTGTTCCTTAGGCTAACACAATACACATATTATGCCCATACTCACTCATTCTTCTAGTATGCTTACATACAATGTTATTGGTGCAGTGTAACATGTACATCCATATGATGTGTACACCAGGCTGCTTAACATGTTGAATGTCATTAAATATACATGGTGTTGCACATTTAACACCAAATACACACTTTGCTGTGTTGCTTACGGTACTGAAGATGGCATGTCAATGTTTGCAATTTACATATTGTTCCATTGCATTATAGGTATATCTCCAGTATGACTGATCATGGTATGTATATTTGCTGACATCTCTCATAAGATGTGCCTACCTCAATCTTCCTATAATTATTTGAAGTAAAAACCCAACATATTGGTTTAAAGACAAATGTAACATACATGTACTTTCTGTATCATGTATATGAATTTAGCTACTCTTGAGGTTTCATGTGCATTGTATTACAAAATGCACTATTTGAAAGTCTGGTTAACTCCCTGTCTGCATGAGTTTAAATACGTGTGTATCTATATATATGTATATAAATATATCTCTCTCATAAATATATAAAGTGTATATTGTACTATATGTATATTGTGTGTATATATATATAAATATATATATTGTGTGTGTATATATATATATATATATAGTGTGTGTGTGTGTGTGTGTGTATATGTATATGTATATATATATATATATATATATATATATATATATATATAAATATTTTTTATTTGTTTTTTTTATATTGCAGGAGTACACACAACATATTGATGGCAGTAAGTAGGCCTTGTATGAAACCTATTTAAATGGTGATAAACATGAGTGAATTAAGTAATAAACATTTGTTTGCACCCAATACTGTTAGAGGCTCACACTTAGTATAGTTCTCAAACATTAGGCCTGTATTATTAAAATACTGTGTTTTCACAAGGAAGCATGAAGTGTATGTTTTTTGTAAATACATCTATACCAGTTGAGATAGTACTATATATACATACACACACACACACACACACACACACACACACACACACACACACACACTGTGTGTGTGTGTGTGTGCATATATCCATACATACTACATATATATATATTAGTATACATTCAGAGATGTTCTTGAAACAAGAACACATAAATGATTAAAGGACAACATTACAATGCCCAAGCAAGGCAAAGGTAAGTAATATTTAACACATAATCCTGCTGTACACGTACAAGAAAGATGTTTGCAGTTAAATAGGTGTATTTTTAATTGCATGTGGATAATATGCACATGCAATGATTACATCAAGTAACACACCCAAATGCAATGTTTTGCTGCAAAGTCAATGCCAGCTTCTCTAAACTTAGCAACTGGCTCCTGGTGGACCATTACTGAAAACACGATTCATACATCAATATTAATAACACTAATCATTAATTTTGACTGGTAACATTTCCAAAACTTCACGTGTACAAGAACATACTTGAATGTTTGGAAACAACACAGTCTTCAGCATACATACAATATTAATTAGATAATCTGAAGTCAACAAAACAAGGCCAAAGACATATTTAGTGAATTATAACATTTATTTTTTTTGTTCCTTTTGAGAGCGAGTAACAGGCCTGCTTGTTGTCTCTTGGATTTTCCTTTTTCTTTTTGCAACAACTTTAGCCACAACAGAGCCACTTTGAGTGGCCTCTGGCACTTCACGGGCAGGGCTTGTGGCCAGTGACTCACCTACAGGGCTTGTGGCCAGTGACTCACCTACAGGGCTTGTGGCCAGTGACTCACCTACAGGGCTTTTGGGCAGTGACTCATCTACAGGGCTTTTGGCCAGTGACTCACCTACAGGGCTTTTGGGCAGTGACTCATCTACAGGGCTTTTGGGCAGTGACTCACCTACAGGGCTTTTGGGCAGTGACTGCTCACCTACAGGACTTTTGGGCAGTGACTCACCTACAGGGCTTTTGGGCAGTGACTGTTCATGGACAGGGCTTGTGCCCACTGACACATGTGAGCAAGTTGCTAGACACTGCACAAGTGATGGTTGTTCTGTTTCATGTGTGTCTTTTTTTGTTTTTGACCAAAAACTGGTCAGTAGTAACTGCTTGTGCTGTATTTTTTTGTCGCCTCCTTTGTAGGTGTCATCTGCTGATTTTGTACAGATGGCAGCGGTAGGATGTCGTCAGGAACCTGCACAGCAATGTCTGCTACTTGACCGGTAACATTTGGACCTGGTGAATGAAGATCAGATGCATGTGGTGAAAACTGAGCAGCATGTACAGATCCTGCCTGTGAGGTGTTCAAGTTGAATTGTGGTACATTAGTCATTCTCAAGTAATTTGCTTGGGTTTGCTGAACAACTAATGCTTCGAATGAGGTGTTGATTTTTTGCAACTGTTTAGGCACTTCAATGAAGACTCTGTGGAGATGTGCCAATTGTGATACTGTTTCTTCCTGCAGTGCAATCATCCTTTCCAGCACTGTCATCAGGTCAGAATGGCGACGATTTTCTGCTTCCACAATTTTTCCCTCAGAAGCTACAATTGCATCGTATGTGGTAGTTGCTGGACGATTTGGCGGTAAAACAGTTTCAATTGGAACCTCTTCATGGTCACTTGCTTGTATTTGTGTGTCTATGGCGGCATCATCATCATCATAATCCTCATCATCATGTTCTACAAATAAATGTACACATTATTAAATGGCATGTTAATGTCTGCTGTGTTACTATGTAATTGTACTGTGTCATAAGTAACACCTAACATGTTTCCATAAGTTTTATAACCTCGCATTAAAAACTACCTTGACTTACGAATAATGTTTGGACTCAGTATGAAATATGAATGAATGAAAACTTGCTCTAAACTCAGAACTCCTACATGATAGTTCACATCACTAACACAATACATGTTGCCTTACACTTCATTTTCACTGACACTAAGTAATCCTATTTAAAGAAGATGTGCAAAACAAATAATGAACATGACAAAATAACATATAGAAGTGCACATATTATATGGCCACCAACTGATACACTCACCTTCTACGTGTGTTGAGCTGCATGACACAGGTGAAGACACTTGCTCCATCTCAGGTGACACATGTCCTCCAGGGGCAACTATATATAACAATAACATTAGTTTTACATTTACATGTGTAAATATTGAACAAACACTTATTGTATGTTCTGTATTTATGATTACCTAACAACATCAGTTCCTTAACCGAAAATGTGTGTGTGAAAGTGAACATAAATAGTTGTAATAACACTGTACATGCCTGTGTACTTAGAACTTTTGAGTTCCCTAACATACAACATACTATGTTGCTGCACTAATGCGTGAGGATAAATAGATTAAATTTGTACATAAAAATCATATGTTGTGTAGTGATATCAGTATCATAATGTACATAACTATCATGAGATGACCATTCACAATGGTTATCATGAAGGTGGTCATATTGGAAAAAGTGTTGTTTTTGGTACAGGATATGTGTGGTACATTAATATAAGATGTGGCACACCTGAATGTGGCTGTCACTCAACAAGACAACACATGCAGTGTGTAATAATGTGTCGTTGATAGTAGTTCAACTATAGATATGAGTGAACTAATGTGTGACGTACGGTTTGATAACTAATGAGTTGTTGGGGCATTTAGTAGCTAGAGTTAAGCTTTCAAATGAGTGTGATTAACTTCAGTTGTGCTAGTCAGGTTGTAAGAACGGTATTCCCTTCCCCAAAAAGACTAATGAGCCACACCTTTCAATTACTTCAAACAGGTGAAAATGGTGTGAACTAAGTTGACCCTCAAATGAGCCTGTAATTTGTGTGTGTGCTGAACCCCACCCCCTCTGTTGAAGTGTATGCTGTGATGAGATATTAATTGCAGCTGCTTTAACACAATGGTAGAGGAGCTAAATAGTCGTCTGCAGTGTTTAAGTTATGAACAGAATGACATACCATATTCTACGTGTGCCTCATTATGCTGTCTGTATATGACATAAAGCAAAAATGGACCTTTTCATAAACAACTATAGATGTGTTAGTGCAAGTGATGTTTGTAGGCCGTTGCATGCAATATATTTGATGCATGTTTAAAATAGGCAGTAATGTCGTGTTTGTAGGAGTAAAATAAATAAAATACACAATAATATTATACATATTTATGTTCTGTACCTGTAGGTAATAATAATTTCTCATTATCATGTGTTACACATGTGTGCTACCCTGTTGTTCCCCATCTTCGCCCACCATAAATTGCTTCCAATGCAGCAAAGCATTGTAGGAATTCACATGCAAATGAGCACGCAATGCAACGTGGTATATTAGTTACTGCTTTTAGTAGGACTACAACAGATATGTCTAATTACACACACACACACACACACATATATATATATATATATATATATATATATATATATATATATATATATATATATATATGAGAGACAGAGAGAAACAGACATATACATATATAGATGTAGGTATGTTTATATTGGGAAGACACTATAAAAAGCTGCGTAAATATGCAAAATAACTGTAAACAACGACACGCCTAGTACAGTAATATTTCTCACCTGGTGGAAATTGTGAGGGATAAATTCCAATATCACGGTCACCAGGCAATCCCTCCACGACGACGGGAAGTAATTTTGCCCGAAGCAGCTCCTCCAATGGAGTTAATATCAGACGTTGTGGTGTGGGCCCACCTCCAGTGCCAGTAGCATGCACGCGTTGGTCTTGTATTTTCTTTTTCAAGTTTGACCTAATATCATCAAATCTTTTCCGACAATGATACTTGTCCCTGACAGTATTCCCACACGCATTGACACCAATGACTATTGTGTCCCACATTTCTTTTCTGCTTGCTGAACTTGTCCGCCCTTGAAAAACATATCAAATATATGAGGTTAATTAATAATAATAGAAGCACCAGTTTCCTACACTGCTAGCTGTTCCAAGAGATAGCAAACATGCTGTTTTAGGTGTAATATGTGAAGCACATGAGCATTCACTACTAAACCTATACATGTAAGCAAGCTTGCATTCATATTGTATGCAGTTATGGCAAATTGACCGCCTGTGTTTAGTTGTCCTTGTAACGCATGATAAAAAGCTGTGTTTCCACACTAATTAACATAGAAAGATATTGTGAACCCATATTTGCATATGAACAAAACTCAGATGACCTAGGATCACATGTATTTGAATAATAAATGTAAAGGTACACTTACCTAGTAAATGTCCATATATACTGTCATAGTGCTCCAGAATCCTAGTGACAAGAGCTCTATTTTCCTGGTCATTGAAGCGAGGATTACGTGGCTTCTCCACACGTTTCTTCCGAGCAGGTTTAGGGTCAGAGCTTGGCTGGTGCTGACTGGACTCTCCTTCTTCCAATGGAAGAGCCTCCAGAAGCTGCCCAGCAGCAAGCACGCCACCACCAGACACCCCATCAGCAACTGCACCACCAGCAGCACTCCCAGCACCAGCACTCCCACTCCTAGCACCAGCACTCCCACTCCTAGCACCAGCACTCACACTCCTAGCACCAGCACTCCCACTCCTAGCACCAGCACTCACACTCCTAGCACCAGCACTCCCACTCCCAGCAACAGCACTCCCACTCCCAGCAACAGCACTCGCACTCCCAGCAACACCACTCACAGCAACAGCACTCCCACTCCCAGCAACAGCACTCCCACTCCCAGCAACAGCACTCCCACTCCCAGCAACAGCACTCCCACTCCCAGCACCAGCACTCCCACTCCCAGCAACAGCACTCCCACTCCCAGCAACAGCACTCACACTCCCAGCAACACCACTCACAGCACCAGCACTCCCACTCCCTGCAACACCACTCGCACTCTCAGCAACATCACTCCCCTGAACAGTACGTTCACTCCGACGCGCACTCGCACGAGTAGCACTCCCACTCCCACCAGCATCACTCTTCCCACGCTTTGCGGGCATACTTACAGCACTCACAAAAAACAGACAACAAATGTACAGGCAATCACACGAAACACTTCCACATATAAAACAAGACAAAGATGTAAACAAAACAACAAAGGACAAAGCTTTCCCAATACACAACAAGTCTCTCAGTCAATATGCAAATCTTCAATCACCAAGCTCTGTGCGTCTCTCTCTCTCTCACTCCCAACAACACAGAGAATGATTAGCAGTACACGTTGCCTTTAAATATGGCGCGCTATCCAATACATGCTTGTTTCGCCTGATTCAGCAAGATTTGTGATTGGGCAACCTAACAGCACCCCGCCACGCACGCCGATACACCTGTGTGTGATCGGCTAATCATCGTGAGAGTGGGCGGATTTGTTTTCGGCTTGATTTTGAATGTATTCGGCATTTACTGCATACGGAGAGGAAAAATCGCCAAGAACATGACTAATCGGTAAGCTTGCCGATTTCACATAATCGTCGCTTACTGCATGAGGCCCTAACAGACTAACCCATGCCCTCAGGTAACAATTAGACTGACAGAGTTTGTTGATTGACTAATACTTAATCCCTAGACATTGGGTAACAATCAAGGCAGTTACTTTTTGATCACTGTGCTTAGGCTACTCAGCCGTCTGCCCTTCATGACTTATTAGCCTAGCAAATGGCGTCTGCATTTTCAGAACAGATCCAAAATAAAATACATATACATTTTTTTTTTTCAACTTCAAATTTTTTATTGGAGAAACAAACCTGTACACTATAACACAGCACGTTGCATTCAGTCTCCAATTGTTTTGCTCTAACAACGTATCAACTATACATATACTAGTTGCTACCACGTATAGTACACGGACAAACCAGACGAACCAGACCACAGACAGGGAGGGCGGGGGGAAGTAAAGAAGGAGAGGGAGGGTGGGGGAGGGCTAAGCGACTTCCGATCGCTGAGGACTCTCCTGTTCTAGGAACCTGCAGCCGTCCTGCCGTCTTACATCTTTTGCTTCTGCCATGGCTCGCTCAAGAACTTCCCTGCAGTCGGGGGG
The DNA here is from genome assembly GCF_040206685.1 of Ascaphus truei. Classification (NCBI taxonomy): domain Eukaryota; kingdom Metazoa; phylum Chordata; class Amphibia; order Anura; family Ascaphidae; genus Ascaphus; species Ascaphus truei. The sequence goes on from NC_134484.1 coordinate 449,690,268, forward strand.
CTGTCTCCAGAAGGGGCTATCTACTACCTGTACATCCCTACGTGGTGTCAGGTCCCTGCCCCTCCAAAGGAGAACGCATCTAGAGCTATTAAAGAAAGATTGCCGTGGCATCTACCCCTGGGATATCTGTCTGTGCCAACCACGGCCCCCAAACTTTTAGGTAGTTTGTGCCCGTGTCGTTGACTAAACTTGTCAACTGTTCCATCCGACAGACGTGCCAAATTCTGTTTCTGATCTTGGGGATAATCGGTACTTCTGGTTGCTTCCATAATGCTGCGATCTCGCATCTTGTGGCGGTTGCAAAATGCACGATCAATTTATGCGTCACATTTGACTGTCCCTGCATCCGCCTGCCCAATAGGAACACCCACGGATCCAGGGGGATCTCCCAACCGAGTATCCGCTGTAACCAATCTCTAATCTGTTCCCAAATCGGGACCACCTTAGGGCAAGACCACAGCATGTGTCGCAAATCTGCCACCTCCCCACACTGCTTTGGGCAAAGCGGAGAGTAGCCCCTAACAAATTTAGCCAATCGAGCTGGGGTGTAGTAGCACCGCATGAGGACCTTATATGCGTTCTCCTTAAGTGTGGTGCAGATTGAGCTTTTTGCCGCTGTTTGGATAATCTTATCCCAGTCCTCGTCCTCTAGCGTCTCCCCTAGGTCTGTCTCCCACTGTCTGATGTAAGTCAGTCTAGTCGCACTAGCTGTCTCTGGACAGATCACTTCCCTGTACATTCTAGATGTGAGTCCCCTCGTGTCCGTATCTCTGGAACACAGCTGCTCAAAATTTGTTCTCGCTGGTCTGATCGGTGTTTTGTTATAAAAATCCCTGATCTGGAGGTATGTAAAGAATTCTTTATTTGGGATAGGCTTTGAGGCCCTAATTTCCTCAAATGTTTGGATATAAATCCTACCCTCCAGATCTTTGAGGCGGGTAATCCCCGACTGTGACCATATTAATAGATTATTACTATTCATCCCTGGAGCGAAATCTGGGTTACCTATGATTGGCATCATGAGGGATGCTTTAGTGGTCAAGTTACAACTCAATTTAGTGGCCTCCCAAACTCTTAGGGAATTGGCTATGGTCTGAAGCGGTATTCCCATCTTGCTTACCCCTATTTTGGGTATCCAGATCAGGTTTTGGATGTCAATGCACAACGTGCACAGCATGTTTTCTCCAGTTCTACCCATCTCCGTAAGCTTGGGTCCGTGTGCCACTGGAGAATTTGAGCCAACTGGGCCGCTTTGTAATAGGCCAACAAATAAGGTACCGCTAAACCTCCTCGTACCGTGGGTCTCTTTAGGATACCCCGCTTAATTCTTGGGTTTTTCTTATTCCAAATACATTTCATGATTAGTGACTGTAGGGAGAGGATGTCTGAATGTATTATAGGGATAGGCAAACTCTGGAACAGATATAGCATTCTTGGGAGGAGGTTCATCTTCACGCTATGTATCCTCCCAATCCACGAGATGCCCCCTTTCATCCATATTCTGAGATCATCCCCCAGTGCCTTAATCAACCTTGGAAAGTTTGCTTTGTATAGTGTTTTGTAATCCCTTGTGAGGTATACCCCTAAATATTTGATAGCGGAGGTTTGCCATTTGAAATTAAAGTTGATGTCAATCAGTTTTTCTACATTTTTAGGTAGGTTTATGTTGAGGGCTTCGGATTTGGACTGATTGATCTTAAAGCCCGAAATTTGGTTGAATTTGCTCAGGATTCCAAACACGTTGGGAAGGGACGTGAGAGGTTTGGATAATGTTCAGATGACATCATCCGCATATAATGCTGCTTTGTGCTCCTGATCTCCAATGGAGATCCCTGTAATATCCGGATTGTTTCGGATGTGTGCCGCTAGCGGTTCTATACAAAGGGCAAACAGCAACGGCAAAAGCGGGCACCCCTGTCACGTTCCGCTTTTTATGTGGAACTGATCCGAGGCGAAGCCCTGGTGCCTCACCCTTGCCGTCGGTCCCTCATACAGCGCCAGGATGGCTCTCAGGAGGCGTCCCCCAAGCCAAACGCTCCTAGTGTTTCTGTTAAGTAGGGCCAGTCTATCCTATCGAAGGCTTTCTCCACGTCCAGACTAATCACCATAGAATGTATGTTGTTCCTTTGGGCCAGATCGATAAAATTAATGATTCTCCTGGTGTTGTCTGCCGCTTGTCTATCTCCGATAAACCCCACCTGATCCGCGTGGATTAACCTGGGAAGAACACTACCCACCCTGTTCGCTATAAGTTTGGAGTATATTTTTACGTCTGAATTAATCAGGGAAATCGGCCGGTAGCTCTTGCAGTCTGCCGGGTCCTTTCCAGGTTTGTGGATCACAGAGATTGAAGCTTGGAGCATCTGAGCTGGTAAGGAGGCCCCCTCTAGAATTCCATTAAATAGTTGTAGCATATGTAGAGCTAACGTTTTGGCAAACTTCTTATAATATAAATTAGAAAAGCCATCTGGTCCCGGTGCTTTGGCCGGTTTTAATGCTTTGATGACTTCCGATAGCTCCTCTAGTGTGAAGTCTGCCTGGAGCGTCTCTCTTTCAACCCTTCCCAAGGTAGGTCATTTTGCCTCTTTTAAGAAGGAGTTCAACATTTCCACCGTTTTAGTGTTATGGACGACCTTATCCCCATTGTAAAGTCTTTCATAGTAAATTTTAAATTCCTCCACGATTTTCCCAGGTATGGAGGTGAGGTCGCCCTTTTGATTCCGAATAGCGTGAATGTGATCATTTGGAAGCTTATTTTTTAGCTTATTGGCAAGTAGTGTATCAGGTTTGTTAGCCTTTTCATAAAATTTCCGCCTAGACCATCCCATTTCCCTCTCTGCCTGGGAGGAGAGGAGAAGATTGAGTTTTGTTTTAGTGTCTAATAGTAATTTCAGTGTGTGGTTCTGTTTGTTTTTTTTATGCAGCTTAGAGAGCTCTGCTAGTTCACTTTCTAGGTCCTTTATCTTTTTTTCACGCTTCCTTTTACGTTTGGCAGCCAAATTCATTAATATCCCTCTTAAGGTTGCCTTATGGGCCTCCAACAGCGTGGAGTGCGACGTGACACTCCCCTCATTCTCCTCAAAATATTCTTTGATTTTGTCCTCTACCTCTTTCCCCAGGTCTGGTATTTTTAAGAGGATCTCATTTAGCCTCCAATTCGCTCTAGGTCGGTCTAGCAGAACGAGTGTGCACCGCAGCGCTATTGATGCATGGTCGGACCATGAAATATCATGGATCTCTGAGCGAGAGACCCCGGGGACCAATCTATTAGACACAATGAAGTAATCTATCCTGCTGTAACTGTTATGGGGGTGGGAGTAAAACGTGTATTCTCTTACTCTCTCCATATGTCAAAGAGCTGGCATTCTTTAAGTCCCCTTGTTAAAGTTAGTACGTCCTGTCTGTGTGATTTGTTAGTTAGTGTACATCTGTCTAGGGCTGGATTTAGGGCTCTGTTTAGGTCTCCTGCCACTATAGTGTAACCTATCGCCACCTTACGGAGCTTGTCAAAGAATATTCGGAAGAAGTCAGTCGAATTTTTGTTAGGAGAGTATATCGCTGCGAGGGTTATAGGGTTATAGGATTATAGGTTTCTCACATATGAATCCCGTCACTATGAGAAATCTGCCTTCCCTGTCATTGTATGTCTTCTCATGTATGAACGGGATTCTGTTATGGAACAAAATGGCCACCCCTCTTTTTTTGACCCTTGCAGAGGAAAGAAAATGTACCCTAAAATCTTTATCGAAGTATTTGGGACAGTTTGCTTTAGAAAAGTGTGTCTCTTGGAGGAGTAATATCTCTGCCCCTTTACGCTTGTAGTCCCTAAATGCGACCCTTCTTTTTGCCGGGCTATTAAAACCCTTAACATTATGGGATATAAACACAATTTCCTTACTCATTTGGAGCGGCACAACGACCCTGCTGCATCATCTTGCCCGCCTCTTGATGGGCCATTTCACGGTTGAGGTTACCGCTGACTCTTGCTTCACACGTCTCTCTGCACTCGCCTGTAGGGGCAAAGGGAGTGGGGAACACAAGGGGGAAGACCGGGGTATACATAGACACAACACAACGTTTAATGAATTTCGACAGTTCTCGACGTCCCTTCGCCTTTCTCCTCTCGTCGAGACCTCCGCCTTTGGGTCCTTGTTTCCTGCACGCGCTGACCAGTCTTGGGGTGGGGTGTGTTTCCCCTCCTCCATGCATGCCAATCCAAAGGGCTTCGCTAGGGCCCTGAAGATCTCCACCCTTCATCCCCCGCGCGGGGCCCATGCCGACTTCCGAGCAGGTCATCCTCTCCTGCTCCTACCCCGCTCCTGAACTACCCTTCTAAGAAGGGATAAAACAAACTGATTTAACTAAGGTTCACCTATCTCCCCTTTTCCCCAAAGTCCTGCACCATGTGGTGCCCCCAAGAATACCTAGCTCCCAGCTATACTGCCTTCTGTGCCCCCCCCCCATCCTGGGTCGTATTCGTGTTTATCCGCGTCATTCTTATTGCACCCTTCCCCTCCGCGCCTACTCCTTCTGACCCCCTTGCCTTTCCATACTCCCCCTCTCTCCTCCTTAATATCCTGCCCCCTTGAGCCCCCTTACCGACCCCTTTAGTCTGCTCTTTGCCCCTGTCCTCCCCGCCTGCAATGTGTGATGTACCCTCACATTCACCCCTGCCATCCCCTAACCCCATCCTCTCTCCATCCCACCCCTTACACGTTCCCCCCTCACACCTACCTCCAACCCGCTCTAACTCCCCCATGCGACCTCCCCCGACCAACATTCAACAAACCACAACTTGCTCACCCCTCCCTATCACTTCCATCCATACCCTGACCGCCACTACATCCTCTATACCCACTTACTTTGACCTCCCTAACTTAACCTACCCTATCCCTCCACCCTCTCTATCCCCTCTGGTCCCTCCTCCTCCTTACACAGCTACTTTCCCTGCCCTTCTCACTTCCTAATCGCCATCTACTCTCATCTCCCCTTCACTACTCTTCGCTTTATCTCTCGACATCCCCCCCTCTTTTCCTCCTTTTCCCCCACTGTCTTCCATCACCATTCCTCTCCCCCATCTGTAAAAAACTTCCGATGACCTTCAAACTTAATAACTTCCCCCTACCCTCCTCTCCTCCCCTCCCATTCTCCCCACCTTCCCTCCCATTCTCCCCACCTTCGGCTCCTCTCGTTCTCCCCTTGCGCTTCTTCTCCCCCGTAACTCTTACGTTAGCCCTCTGCCGTTACACTAAATGTTCAACCAGGCCACCGGGACCGCTTGCGGCATCTCTGCCGCCCTTTTTTTTAAATTTTCTCCGGGGCCTCCAGCTGTCTATGTTTCTGCCTGCCGGCTTTCAGGCGCACCTCCACCGCCTCTTGGGTCCTTCCGGTCCAGCCTGTGCACCCGCTGCGTATCCGCTGCTTGCCCCCTCCAAGATGGCGCCTGCTCACCCGAGTCCACTTACGTTTGGTGATGTCTTTCCGGGACTGCCGCCATTTTGGATCTTGATCTTCGTCGGATCGGAGGTGTGCTCACTCTCTCCCGCTTCCCGCCTGCGCCTACCTTCCGGCTCCTGCGTTTCAGCTTGGTCTCCAGCTGCCTCGTGTCTCCTCAGCGCCATCTTGAGCCATGGAAACCAGCTTTTGGACACAGTACACAGGGGTAACCACCCACATCAGCAGCAATCCGGGATTTCTCCCTCGGTGTCCACATCAGGTAAGTGGGGGCATTTTTTTTCTCAACTGACAGTGTCTCTACCGATCGTGAGGGCGCAGCCATGTGGGGCCCCTACTACAGATAGTCAATGGGATTAGGCTGAACCTTAACAACAGATTAACCAAACTGCAGCATAACTTTTAACCGTGGAAGTTTTCCCCTAGACCCTCTCTTTCTGTGACCTGGAGGATCTAGGGCTTTGCGACCAGATGGGTTCTGGGGGTGAGTTTTCCGGTCCTGCCTCAACCGGGGCCGCTCCCTGGCCAAGCTTGTGTAGGAAGGCGGGACCGTCCCCTAGTTCCCTCACCGTGAGAGCTTTGCCTCCATGGGCGACCAGAAGGCCGAAGGGGAAGATCCATCTATACCTGACCCCTTCTCCCGCAACACCTTGGTAATGGGCTGCAAGTTTCTTCTGCGGGCAAGTGTTACTAGGGACAAGTCATGATAGATTGTCAGCGGCGACCCCTCAAACTCCACTGCTGTGAGGGGTCTTGTTTTTTGAAGGACTGATTCCTTAGACCGGTAATAGTGCATACGAAGCACTATGTCTCTGGGTTGTTCGGTCTGAAGCGGTTTGGCCCGCAGTGCCCTGTGACACCTATCCATGGCTAGACTTTCTTTTGGGCAGTCAGGTAGTAATGTTCCCAGCCATCTTGCGATGTATTCCTCGCAGTCCAGCACGCTCTCTGGGACCCCTCTGATCCAAAGGTTATTCCTCCGGGCCCTGTTCTCAGAGTCCTCCTGCCTCTCTCTGATCTCATTTATTTGCACTTGAAGATCTGCCGTTTTTTTGTCTTGTCTCTTGATCGCACTAATGGAGTGGTCCACTTTAGTTTCCAGGGCGCCTGTTCTTTCCCCCAGCCCAGTCACTTCTCTTTTTAGTTCCCTGATCTCTGCCTGCAGTAGTGTCTTGAGATCTGTATATAATCTTGTAAAATCACACTGTCTGACTGGCCCGAGTGCTTGGCTATCCAGGTTGTCTTCGTCCCCGTCTGGCTCCGTTTCTGATCCAGCATTTGAAGCAGGCGCCATTACTGAGCCTGCACCTCCCAGCTGGGGTTTGCCGAAATATTCTGGCAATCCCTTCTTTTTGGTTGATTTCGTGCCTTTTTTTGACATCCTGGCTGTTGGGGGATATTCTAGTGATGTTTGTTTTCGTTTTCGCTGCACTTTCAGTGGTTTTGCTTGTGTTTTATTTAAAGCGGGGCAGGGAGCATTTGTCTTATGCGACCATACTCCTAGCCGTCGCGCATGCGCCTAAATACATATACATTTTAATATCTACACATATTAATAAGTTCCATTCTGGTGGGCTCAGTGGGTCGACCTTTGCCAGTTTTAATGCTTACAGTGACTCCACATATTGGCCAAATATGAACTCTCTGCGACTTCCAGAACTGGAGATACAGATATGCACTTTAAAACATTAAAATACATGCTTATAATGAAACATGGGAACAGCGGAACATACATTTTCAAGGTACAACAAGGTGCAAACCTCATCCCTGGACCGCAGTCCAGTTAACCTCTTGTCTCTCTGCTGAGGTCAGGGGATGGCCATATGGGGTGCAACCACTTTAATACCGGGCCACCCCCTTTCTCCCTCTACACCTCCCCTTCTTTATGGGTGACCTGTGGCCCACTGGCCCTAACGGGGAGTGGGGCACTGCTGACACCCTTAACGAACTCAGTCTCAGAGGGATAGTCCTGACGTGAAAGTCCATCAGCATTGCTGTTTTCACTACCCTTTTTGTGCTGAATAGTAAACTCAAACTCTTGAAAGGCCAAGCTCCACCTTAGCAACTTGGCATTCTCCCCTGATGCCCTCTGCAGCCAACTCAGGGGGTTGAGGTCTGTGAGGACCGTGAAAGCCCTTCCATACACATAGGGCTGGAGTTTTTTGAGTGCCCACACAATGGCCAAGCACTCTATCTCAATGGTGGCATAGGCCACCTCTCTGGGAAGTAGTTTTCGGCTGAGGTACACCACAGGGTGCTCTCTACCGTCGTCCCCCACTTGGCTCAACACAGCCAAAATGCCATAGTCCGAGGCATCAGTCTGTATGAGGAAATGTTTGTTATAGTCTGGGGCAGCCAGTATGGGGGCCCCTGCAAGCGCAGTTTTCAGTGCCTGGAAAGAAGTTTCACATGCAGGAGTCCAGGTGATAAGCACAGGCAGTTGCTTCTTAGTCAAATCAGTCAGGGGTTTGGCCACGGCGCTGTACTGTGGGACAAACTTCCTATACTACCCTGCGGTGCCCAAAAAGGTCATGACCTGTTTCTGGCTCTTTGGAACAGGCCACTGAACTATGGCTTCTACCTTGGCTGACTCTGGTTTGAGGTGCCCTCCACCCACCCTGTGCTCTAAGTACAGGACCTCTGCCATCCCTACCATACACTTAGTGGGTTTCAAGGTAAGCCCAGCCTCTCTGATCCTATCCAGCACCGCAGCTACATGTCCTAAATGGGAGTCCCAGGAATTACTAAAGACAGCAATGTCATCTAAGTAAGCCCTGGCATAGCTCTGCATCCCTTCCAGTAACCTATTGACCAGGCGTTGGAAGGTAGCCGAGGCATTCTTCATCCCAAATGGCATCACCAAAAACTCATAGAGGCCACTTGGAGTGATGAATGCTGACATCTCCATAGCCTTGAAAAAGAACGCTGCGACGTTCGAAATGCATTGGATGGGTCTTTTGCCACATTAAAGTGCCCTTTTAATCATTTTTTTGTCCTGGTTTCTTCCTGCTCCGTTTGTGCTGGTGCGCTTTTTGGTCTCCCTTTTCCCGGGATTTGCCAATAGCCTTTGCTCAAATCCATGGTGGTCAGATACTTTGCCCCCGCGAGGTCATCTAGTAACTCATCCATGCGGGGCATGGGGTAGACATCTGACATCGTCCCAGCGTTGAGCAAGCAGTGGTCTTGTCCTTCTTAGGAACTAGGACTACCGGGCTTGCCCAAGGACTCTGGGACGGAGTAATAACCCCTAGGGTTAGCATCTCCTCTATCTCCCTCTCCATTCTGGTCTTGACCTCTGCTGACACTCTATAAGCATGCTTATGCAGAGGCCGCCGGTCCCCTGTGAGCACTGGGTGTTTTGTGAGATGTGTGGTCCCTGGCATATCAGTGAAGAGGGCCCCATACTTAGCTAGCATGTCCCTGGCTTCTCCCTTCTGCCTAGCACTCAACTGTGCCCCTATCTCCACCTGCTCCACAGTGTATCCCTGCCTGCTAGAAATCATAAGGGGTCCTACAAGATCCATCGCTACTTGCTGGAAGGTTTCCCCTATTATCGGTAGGGGTTTCAGGGGTGCCTTCACACGGTCGCCCGCCTTACCCACTCGCTGGCAGGCATGACAAGAGCGGCAGAAAGTACCCACATCTCGAGATGCCCCCGGCCAGTAGTAACGCTGTAATAACCGGGCTCGCGTTCTGTTGACCCCCTGATGTCCCGCTAACGGAATAGAGTGAGCTACCCGTAATAGTTGCTGTTGGTAACCCTGGGGCACTACTAGCTGTCGCTTACCGGTTAATCCCTCCTCTATCCCTGGGTTCCCTTCTTCTCTATACAGGAGTCCCTTATACCATAGGCAGCGCTCAGTGCCCTCCCCTGCCTGAGATTCGGACGCCCGAAGTCTCACGCCGGCCAGGGTTGGGTCTGCCTTCACTGCCTCCCTAAACTGGGCTCCTAATTCTGGCCACCCCCCAGTCGTGTTATTGTCAGGGGAATGGGAAGGGTGAGAGGGAACAGTAAGTCAGTCTGTGGTTGCAACTGATCCTGGCTTACCTCCCTGGGCTCCTCTGCGCCCTCCGCTAACGTTGGTCCCAAAGGCTGGGGGACTGGCGCCGCCGCCATTTCCGCTGTCTGGCTCCGGGTAACCACCGCCATTGCAGCGGGCTTGGGCACTCGGTCGTAGGTGCAGTTCATCGGTCCCAGATCGTTGCCAAGAAGAACATCGGCCTCCAAACCGGGTAAAACCCCCACCTCCCGCACACCCTGGCCCTCCCCCAATCCAAAAAGATTCTGGCCACTTGCAAGAAACGTGGCTCTCCGTCGGCCACAGTGATCTGTATCCCAGGGCCTGGGATCAATTCCTCTGGCCGGACCATATCAGGTCGGACCAGGGTCACTGCAGCTCCTGAATCAAGCAAGCCGACTGCTTGCCGGTCACCGACTGTGACCGGGGTGAGATGTCTGCTCCGGCCGTCCGTCTGCTGCAGGTCCGCGCTTAGATGTCCTCCACTCCTGGCTGTAGGCACCGATGAAACCGGGACAGGTGTGGCATGGGACGTCTCACTGGGAGTTGTCTCAAGGAGCGGTCCGGAGTCTGTGGTAGAAGCCACCCGCACGTGGGCTACCAGCTTCGCAGCTGGGGTGCGTTGCCCCTGATGGGGTCCGCCGGAACGCAGGGATTCTGGGCAATCTGGTCTGATGTGACCAGGGCGGTTGCAGTTGTAGCACCGGCGCTCGTGCCGGAGCTCTCCCGCCTTCGGTGGACTGCTGCCCGCAGGTGGCCTCTGAGTCCATTGGGGGGTATTGGCAGACTTTCTGGCCGGTGCCGCCGCCACCGCCACCTTGGCTACTGTTTTGGCGGTCATCAGGGCTCGGCTGGCCACATAGTCATCTGCAAGCCTCGCCGCCTCCTGGTAAGTCTTGGGCTTCTTGTCATACACCCAAGCCCTCACCGCCGGCGGGCACTGCTCCATGAGCTGCTCCTGAAAGATGAGGTCCAGCAGGTGTTGGTAAGTCCGTGCATCATAGCCCTCCACCCAGCGTATCCCGTACAAAGCCATGCGGGTCACGTAGGTGACATAGGACTCCTGGGGCTGCCTCTCTTCCTGCCGGAATTTACCCCGGTAGGCTTCAGGGGTAAAACCGTACTGAAACAATAACAGTTCTTTCAGGTGGTCATAGTCATCAGCATACTCATCTGGAAGCGCCATCATCGTCTGCTTAGCCAAGCCAGACAGTAAGGGGTCCAAACATGCAACCCTATGCTGGGGAAGCACTTTGTACCGCCGGCACTGCGTTGCAAAGTTCTTTAAGAAACTGTCAATCTGGTCAGTGCCTTCCACGAACTTGGTGAGACTGTGCTGGTCCAGCTTGAGTTCATCAATAAGCGGGTCTGTTCACTGCCATAGTGATAAACTGCAGCCACTCCTCCGGTGTCCCTCTGTCTCCCCATGCAGTAATTAGTGCCAACATTTCAGGGGTGAACGGACTGGTAGCCGCAGCAACCAGTACCCCTCCTGTTGCACTGCTCCCGGGAGGTGCACTCGTTCCCTCCCAGAGATTCCGCCGCCCCGGCACTGGGTTCCTTCCCTGATCTCCGGGTGGCTGTAAAAGGGCAAGCTGAGCCGTATCCTGAGGCTCTGCAAGCCGGGCTTCATAGTCACCGATTGCGTCAACCATGTCTGCGACCTCCTGGTTCTCATAGGGCAGTCCATATTCACGGCACTTGTCCTTCAGCTGAGCTCGGGTCCACATGTTGGATGAGCCTTCAGCCTCGCTCATGGTTCAGTCGCAGCAGTGAGGTGGTGTTACAACTTGTGTTAACTGTTGCACTACTGTGTGTTCAATATCTTTAGTCCCAGGAACTCGCAATTACCATCAAGTTCCTACTATGTTACAGTATCCCGCAGTATACTGTAACACAGGTCCAGTTCAATCCCACCGCTTGCCACCAGTTAATTATAGAGCTTGTCACGGTAGCTTATGACAAGATATAATGAACACCAAATATCTGGGTTGAACTGAACGAGGCTTAGATATAATAAAATATAATTTATTCCTTTAATAAGGTGAGCACAGCAATATAGTACAATTAACAGACAAGAAGATAACACTTACTTAGGGTTGGGGAATGGAGAAGTATCCAATTCTCCATCAATCCAGTGACATTCCAGGTGGAATCAGAAGCACAACTCCAGCAATCCAGCACAACTAAAAACTGTAGGGTTGACACAGTTTATATACCTGTGCAACCCTATTCTTAACATTGAACACAGCCTATTGGTGAACAATTATCTGTATCCACTCTCTATTGTGGAAACACAGACTAACAGACTAACCCATGCCCTCAGGTAACAATTAGACTGACAGAGTTTGTTGATTGACTAATACTTAATCCCTAGACATTGGGTAACAATCAAGGCAGTTACTTTTTGATCACTGTGATGAGGCTACTCAGCCATCTGCCCTTCATGACTTATTAGCCTAGCAAATGGCGTCTGCATTTTCAGAACAGATCCAAAATAAAATACATATACATTTTAATATCTACACATATTAATAAGTTCCATTCTGGTGGGCTCAGTGGGTCGACCTTTGCCAGTTTTTAATGCCTACAGTGACTCCACATATTGGCCAAAATATGAACTCTCTGCGACCTCCAGAACTGGAGATACAGAAATGCACTTTAAAACATTAAAATACATGCTTATAATGAAACATGGGAACAGGGGAACATACATTTTCAAGGTACAACAAGGTGCAAACCTCATCCCTGGACCGCAGTCCAGTTAACCTCTTGTCTCTCTGGTGAGGTCAGGGGATGGCCATTTGGGGTGCAACCCCTTTAATACCGGGCCACCCCCTTTCTCCCTCTACAATGATGTCACCAAACCCACATGGCCACATTCACATGTTATTTCAGCCAATCAGATTGGGACATGTATATCCCCAATCTGATTGGCTGTAGTAGACCATGTGACTCCCTTTGGATGACGTCACATCCTTTCCAAAAATGGACTCATGGTCTACTACAACAAATCAGATTGGGGATATACATCTCACAATCTGATTGGCTGAAGTAACATGTGACAGCAGCCATGTTGGTTTTTGTGACGTCATGTTAAAGGGAAAGGAAGCACAGCCATTCTGATTGTCTGGCTTCACTCCCTTTACATGACGTCACACCCCAAAAAAAAAGGCATATGGTTTTCACAGCCAATCAGATGGTGTGTGAACCATTTGCCACTCAAATGTGACATCACAGGCCATATAAAAGCCTCTGTAGCGTCATTTGACGCCAAGAAGCTGAGGAGGGAGTATCCTTCCCAATATGAATACAATGCTGTTACAGATGAAGATGCATGAAGATACAGATACAGATGAAGATACAGATGTGTTGGTTACTGCTTTTAGGTATTAAATGTATTTTTTGGCTAGTGGTATGATTTACGTAATTGAATGCCTAATATTTTTTATTTCTTTAATTGCTTAGCTAGTGGTTTTATTTAGTTAATTGCTTGTTTGGCTAGTTGTTTTTAATTTTTTGTTTCTGGGTGTTTAGGTGCTTGTTGTATCTGTTTTAGTATTGTGTATTTTTAACATTCATGCTTTTGTATTGGTGTGACCATTGACTGCTATAGTAGCTTATCATACCCTTATTATATGGGTACGATGTACTACTATGCCACTCAATGGGTACCGGGTGGGTATAGTGGGTCCGGGGTGGGTGGTTAGGCCTCCCGGGTGGGTAGTGGGACGGGGTGGGTTAACCCCTTAATTACTGTAGCGTTTATTAACTGTTAAGAAGATTAGGGGGTTAGGGGCCATTAGATTGTATTTTTTAATGTATTGTTGCTGGCATCGGAGGACATTGCCCTGCATTATGCTGACGAGGACGCCCTTCATGTTGGCAAGGGTAAGTAGAACGATTTTTATTTACTTTATTTATACTAGTTAATGTTGTGTTTAATAATGGGCAAAAAATCTATTATCCATATCTGGATAATAGTTATTTTGCACATTACTGTACTGTATGTGTTTGTTGGGTGGTGGGGGGGGTGGGGTTGGGAGGGGAGGAGGTATATTTATTGAAACGTAGGCCATGTTTTTTTTTTTTTTTAAATACAGGAATGGTACCGCAGGTCAGCAGGAACCTACGGGGACCACCCGTGGACCCCTGGATTCCCACGGGGACCGCCTGAGGACCCCCAGACACCAATGGGAACCACCCGAGGGCCCCCAGACACCCATTGGGATGACCCGGGGACCCCCAGACACCGACGACGACCACCTCGAGGCCCACAGAGCCTAGTGGGGATCACAGACACACGAGGTAACCCCCGTGGTGCCCTGTGGGGCCTGCGGATATCCGTGGGGACCAACCGGGGACCCCCGCCGGCCTGTGGTATTAATCCTGTGTGGAAAAAAAAATAATGGTTTTATGAGGGGGCACAGGGTGTGGGGTTGTGTAGTGTTGTTTATTAAAATTTGTAATGGTTTTTGGTGGCCTAGGAGGTGGCTAGTAGGGCTGTTGTGTGTATTTAGTGTATTGTGGGTAGCGGTGGTGGGTGAAGGAGGTATTAGCCCCAAGGATAGGTGTTTAGGCCTACCAGGTGAGTAGCGGGTGGGGTTAACCCCTTCATTACATTAGCGGTATTAACCACTAAAGTAATGAAGGGGTTAAGTCCACCCGCAAGCCCCCCCCCCTCCCCGCAAGGCCTAAACACCCACCAAGGGCCAAATACCACCTTCACCCACCCCTGCACAATAAGCATGGCACTGGTGGTTAACCCCTTCGTTGCCTTAGCGGTTAGCTGCTATGGTAATGAAGTTGCCTGTAAATGCATTTTTCAGGCATCTGATTCATGGCGGGGGTGGTGATATTAATGGATATCAGCTCCAGAGTCTCCCATCATCAATCTGATGCAGGAAAAATGAATTTTTTTTCCTAAGTGCCGTCTCGCCGCTCACCGGCAGCTTCTCACCACCTTCTTGGCATCTTTATGTGGCAAGACGATTTGGAGAGGAAATCTCCATTCTAGATCGGCGATCAGCCTCGATAAGCTGATCGGGGCTACTAGAATTGAGCGAGTTTGAGAAGCTGGCGATAAGCGGCAATAAGTGGCTTATCGCCGTGCGTTTGCCGTTTTTTTCCCCGCCATCTTATCGGGGCTTACTGAATTGCTGTAGGCTTTTTTGGCGATAAGGGGCTTATCGCTGCTTATAGCATGAGGCCCTATATCTTTTAATCTTAACGAGGTGATCCCACCACGTTATCATGCAACTGCTTATGTGGAATTAGATTCTCAAAATCCAGGAGCATATATGGGGAGCCAGGTGTTTCTGCAAAGACCGTGGAGGGACTGATTACAATTGGATTACCTAGACCAGCTGTTATGTATTGCAATGGATATAGATCATGGTTGAAAACTGCAGGGGGAAAAAAAACTGTACCGGTATCACTAAACCAAATAAAGGACCCACGCACCCTCTTTGGGTTCATTGTATTATTTTGCATTAAAATTCCGAATATATGTATAGACAATAATGAACAAGTGAGTGTTAATGCTTTATTCTAAAACACATTGTATGTTGATTTATTAAAGGTTATATTTTATTGCTTACTCCTCATGCCATTGTATACTGTATACCTGTACATCGTGGTGTGCACCATCTATAGGCGTTCTTTCTCGGTGTGTTCCTCTCTACACACCTTTATAGTGGTTAAACATATCCTGGGTAGCACCTGGAATATGAATTTTAGTTAGAAGCAAAGTCTCTCTGCTATCTATAAAATCACCTGCCCACTAACCTATTAAATGTATGGTTCAATGTGTGGGACTGCAACTTAAAGTTAATGTTCCATAGAACAGAATGAGTTTTGGTGTCTTTCATTATTTGAAACCTTTGTGGCCGATTCATAACAATGGGTTGCTGGTCCCTCTGGCAGCAGAGGGGTTAATAAAGAGATTTGTCACAGTAAACGGCTGCTTTGTCTGTCCAAGAAAGAGGAGGCTCTGCTTGACAATATCCCACTGTCTCAGATTACTGTACCAACAATGCAAACAACCTTACTGCTTCAGGCCTGTTGCCGGACTATTGTGTCTCTTAGAAACCTTCTAGGATAGGGGTAGCCAACTCCAGTTCTTAAGAGCCACCAACAAGTCAGGTTGTCAGGATATCCCTGCTTCAGCACAGGTGGCTCAATCAGTGGCTCAGTCTTTGACTGTACCTGTGGCTACCCCTGTTTTCTCGGAGCTGCGTTCTACAATCTATGATGGTGTGAATCCCAGCATTATTTCTGTGTTGATAGCACCATACACATCTTGTGAACCCATCAATTGTAAGCCTTAATCTACGTATTGGCCGATAACCCCCAGAATGCACAAAGCTACCAGTTATCCAAACGTCTCACAAAAACCATGAAGGACAAGTGAGCACCATCTGTCCTATTACTAACACTGAATTAACTTCATTGTTCAGGTGAAATGTAAGATGACATCGCGGACGGAGGAGGTTATGAAGGAACACCGCTGTGCCAGTAATTGGATGTGGTTTACTTCTTACCTCCCCTGCAGTATTTGAACATTGCAATGAATTTAGAAGATTCCATGCAAATGTACCATGATGATTTTTCTGTTATTGAAAATGGACTTCCATCACAGCCAGTATTTCCTGAAAGGCATGATAGGAGTTTTATTTTTGACGTTTTATTTAATCTATAAGTCTACACAAATAGGGTAGACAGCACTCATTAAATCAGTATACAAATAAACGTGCAGGGTGGTCACAGAACCAGGGGGACCCAAATTCCCCCCCAACCAATAGTCAACAATAACTCTAGTTCCAGCACTCTCTGACTCAGAGAAGATCGAATATGGGTATATGCCAACAAAGTAAGTAATTTAATATACGTACAAGATAACTTGGAATAATGCAGCGCAAAATACAGACACAAAAAATCTGACAAGCACGGTGGTAGGGGTGAAAATACACAGGGACAGGGAGTGGGACAGACACAGGACAAGGAGAGTGGAGATAACATAAATAGTGGGATAGGGGGAGGGTAATCAGGGGGGCAACATTTCGGGGGATGCCCCTTCATCAGTCTCGTTCCCTCAGGTCTAAAACGACCACAAGGTACTTTGACTCAGAAACCCCAGCCACCGGAGCAACACTCAAAACACACCAAAAGATGCAACTAGAAAGCTTAAAACAAGCTCAGTCCTGAGTACACCAAAGTCTATGCAGTAAGCAAAAAAGTGAATCAAACCATCCGGTTCAATGAGACTCTCTCCTCCCTCTGGAAGGCTGCTCCCCCTCCCCCTATCCCACTATTTGTGTCTTCTCTGAGTCAGAGAGTGCTGGAACTAGAGTTATTGTTGACTATTTATTTAATCTATGTTATGTAGCCCCCTTTCCCCTGTGTCAGGGCAACTACGTGTGCTGCAAATACCTGCGCGGCAAACAGGAGGCCTGATCCTCCGCCACGGGGAGCCCCGGGTGTGTATATCAATATCTACTAACAGCGCCTCCACCTGGGAAGGATCCTCTAGGATAGCCCCTCCCAAGACAATATGCCCAGTAATACACACACAAAGTATGGGTAACAGTATTTACTGGAAGGTACTAAATAATAAACACGAACACATACAATATACATATACAGTATAGCTTATACCGACCCGCGGTGTATTCCCACAGTACTTGGGTGCAGGGGCACCAGTGTCCCAGTGTCCAGGCCACGAAGGTCTATACCGTCCCCAAGTGTGAGACAGCACTGCCCCACGATGTGTTGGTGCACTTGTGGAAAATACCTGCCCAGAGCTCCAGACCCGGGGGTTGCTGAGTAAGGCCAAGTAATGGTCAGTCTGTTCCACCAAAGATCCGCATCCTCGTGGGGTGGCCTCCAGCCGGAGTGTCCCACCTTTAGATAGTCTCTGAGATGATGGCCTGGTCTGGTCCTAGATGCAGGCCACGCACACCACGTGTGTCCGTCACTGGTACAAGGGTACTAGCACTAACAGGCTAAGGGGAGCATCCCTATCTGAGGGGCCTTCCCTGTAGGACCACAAGCTAGAGATGGTCGGGGCCTAGCTGGCACCTGAAGGGGAATACTCTGGCCTAGTCCAGCAAAGCACTTCTCCCTGGACCTTACCTATCCACTTGCTGTCCTGCTTGTCCGACTGGCGTGTTTCCCTGAGTGCACCAAATGTATCTATCTCCTTGCAGGAGATTCTGGATGCCCTATTGGCTGTTGTGGGCCATGTGTTGTAGCAGCCCCTGTGTCTGCTAGGAAAGTTCATCCCCGCAGAGCCCTTCACTGTAATGGCTGCTGCTCACGCTTCACTGCGCATGCGCAATTCCTACTGGCCGCCGTTCTTGTCTTGCGCATGCGTGAGCCCTCCTATCATAGCGGTGCCCTGTACTACGCTCGCCGCGGGTCTCCGGTGATGCACTCGCCTCCCTAGCAACCAGCTACTGTCCTCGCAGCTACCGGAGGCAAGAGGAGGGGAGGGGGAAGCGCTGAGGAACCGGGGGACCAGAGGGAACCTGGTTACAGTTATAAAATAGACATATTCATGTTTTCCAACCCATTTTTTAACCCCTTTAGAGCCAGATGGGGATGTTCTGGCATTGCATGGTTGGCCCATCTGGCAGTGCAGAGGTTAAAATTCAAGCTAAGATCTCTCTCTTTTGGGCATAAAACTCTCTCTCTCTCTTCCCCAAGGCAAAAAACAATGTTACAAGTTGCGCTCCAAATTATTACAGTGAAAAATATAAACGGATTCGTATTCACAAAGTGCATAAAACCATTAAAAACGGTGAAGATCTATGAATCAAACAATATATACTTCAAATGTGATTTCAAGATTTTAAATGCATGCATATAAATTCCAAGTGAGTAAATAATTAAGTACAAGTTGCTGCCAAGGAATGTTCCAACAAGTTCTTCCAGAACGTATTTTCTTCGGGGAAATTAGGGGAGCGCAAGTCAGTGAAAAAAATAAGAAAATAGACACAACATAGTGTAATGGGTTTTCAACCGGCTGAAAAAATGGAGATACTTACCTCCATAAGGGGTGCCGGTATCACCGTAGAGTTTAAAGCCTTCAGGTCACATGGGCCAATAGGAAACCGAATGACATCACGGCTTCCTATTGGCCCGCAGGATGCTAGTCAAGCGGGTGGCTAACGGTACCTCCTACGGAGGTAGGTATCTCTGGAAGCATGGGGTCACTGCCCATTCTCCCTTCCCCATTGTCTCTCCCCCCATTCTCTCTGCCTCCCCATTCTCACTCTCTCTCCCTCGCCTTTCTCCCCCATTTTTCTCTCACCCCTCCCTATTTAGCCCTCCTCTCCCTTCCTCCTTCCATTCTCTGTCTCCCTCCCCTCTCCATTCTCTCTCTCACTCCCCCTTCCATTCTTTATCTCCGTCCCCCTACACCCATTCTCTCTCCCCCTCTCCCATTTTCTCTCCCTCCCCTCTTGCCATTCTCTCTCCCCCCCATTCTCTCTCCCTCTCCCTTATTCTTCCCCAATTCTCTTTCCCTCCCCTCCCCCATTCTCTCTCCCTCCCCTCCCCAATTCTCTCTCCCTTCCATCCCCCCATTCTCTCTCCCTCTCCCATTTTCTCTCCCTCTCCTCTCCCCATTCTCTCTCCCTTCCCTCCCCATTCTCTCTTCCTCCCCTCCACCATTATCTATCCTTTCCTCCCCCCTTTCTCTATCGCTTTCTCCCCCCATTCTCTCCATACCCCATTCTCTCTCCCCCCCATTCTCTCTCCCTCTCATCCCCATTCTCTCTCCTCCCCCTCATTTTCTCTCCCCCCATTCTCTCCCTCCCCTCATTCTTTCTCATTCCTTCCCCCATTCTCTCCCCCTCCCTCCTCTCCCCCTCCCTCCATTCTCTCCTCTTCCCCCCCTTCATTCTCTCTACCTTCAATCCCCCCCATCCTCTCTCCCTCCCCTCTCCTCATTCTCTCTCCCACTCTCTTGGCGGCAGATACCACAAGTTGTGACGACTTATGGGTCAGACCGCTGGGCCCCCCCGCCCCCTCCCTCCTCTGCCGCCGCACCCACTCTCCTCTACCGCCATCCAAAATCAGGACATTTAAATGATTTGGCCAAAACTGTCAGGACATCGGGAGTTCTAATGAAAATCCGGGACTCTCCTGGCTAAACCGGACATGTATGGTCACCCTACCAATATACCATATGATACTAGTACAGTATTTCACACATACTTGTGTAGCGGCGTTTCCCCCACCCTCTGGGAGATTTGCCCTGCCACCAGGTGTGCAGTGCTAGTACCTGCTGGCTTACAGGATACTGAGTTGTCTGCCGATGGTAGTGGGGACATCAGGACAGGATTCTGGGGTAGATTTTATTTATTTGTTTATAAAATATTTTACCAGGAATAATACATTGAGAGTTACCTCTCGTTTTCAAGTATGTCCTGGGCACAGAGTTAAGACAAATAATACACAGTTACAAATACAGTTACATAAGTGAACAGGGTTATACATTATATACAAGACATTGCGTGCACAGTTAAAGATAATATATTATAGGCGTATGTAACAGTTACAGACCAGATTAAAATGTGAGACAGCCTTAGTTTTGTAAGAACTTAAACTGGTAGTGGATGTGAACGTCTCCGGTAGACTGTTCCAGTTTTGGGGTGCACGGTAAGAGAAGGAGGAGCGGCCGGATACTTTGTTGTGCCTTGGGACCATGAACAGTCTTTTGGAGTCTGATCTCAGGTGATAAGTACTGCATGTGGTAGGGGTGAGGAGCGTGTTCAGATAGATGGGTAGCTTGCCCAGAAAGTATTTGAAGGCAAGACAGGAAAGGTGAACTTTGCACTTAGACTCAAGTGATTATCAATCTAGTTCTTTGGGCATTTCGCAGTGATGTGTGTTGTAGTTGCATTGGAGAACAAAATGGCATATTGAATTGTAGAGGGTGTCAAGTTTGCTAAGGTGGGTTTGGGGTGCTGAGCCATATACTATGTCTCCATAGTCGATAATTGGCATTAGCATCTGCTGTGCGATTCACTTTCTGACCAGCAGACTTAGGGAGGATTTGTTCCTGTAAAGTACACCTAGTTTGGCTGTCAGGGTATCAATGTGCATCCCGAATGTTAAGTGGGAGTCAAACCATATGTCCAGGTTTTTAAAACTAGTAACAGGAGTTAGGGTGGTGTTAGCGTTGGTTCTGATCTGGAGCTCAATCATTGGAAGCTTTAAAAATTTAGTCTTGGTTCCAAATACCATTGTTACAGTCTTGTGAGTGTTTAAAAACAGTTTGTTTTGGGAAATCCAGTTTTTGAGTCTCAAAACGTCAGACTGAAGTATGTGTTCAAGGTCGGAGAGGCTATGGCTGTGTGCATATAGGATTGTGTCATCTGCATACATGTGTATTGAAGCTTCCTTACAAGCTGTGGGAAGATCATTGACGAACACTGAGAAGAGTAGGGGCCCCAGAACGGAGCCTTGCGGGACACCACAGGTGATATCCAGGGGGTTGGAGTTAGAGCCTGAGAAGGACACATGTTGGGATCTAACTGATAGGTAGGACTGAAACCAGTTTAAAGCATGATCCCTATTCCAGAGCTCTGGAGTTTGTTAAGCAGGATAGCATGATCACCAGTATCAAAAGCCTTTGCAGAATCTAGGAATATTGCACCAGTGAGTTGTCCCCGTTCCATTCCACACTGTGTTTCATTGCAAACTTTTAGCAGGGTAGTTAAGGTGGAGTGTTTGGGGCAGAAGCCAGATTGGAATTAGCTAGGGAAATTTGTCTTGGTATAATAATCGCTTATTTGGGAGTGGACACATTTTTCCATGACTTTGGATAGTATTGGGAGAAGAGAGATTGGCCTGTAGTTTGAGACAGTGTTTTTGTCCCCACTTTTGAAGATTGGGACAACTCTGGCAGTTTTCCAGGTCTTGGG
Organism: Ascaphus truei; assembly: GCF_040206685.1. Classification (NCBI taxonomy): domain Eukaryota; kingdom Metazoa; phylum Chordata; class Amphibia; order Anura; family Ascaphidae; genus Ascaphus; species Ascaphus truei. Next base: position 449,711,674 of record NC_134484.1, read on the forward strand.
GATATGGCCTGCAGACAGGATAGAGTTTTCTATGGAAGCAATTGGTTTTGCAATGGCTGGGGCACCAAGTCTTATGAACGTCAATTGTAGTAAGTCAGGTCCACATTGGCTGCTTAGTTTTAATTTGAGGAGCGCTTGTGTAATCTCCTCTTCGGATACTGGGCCAAATTGAAAATTGTGGGCAGCGTTGGGAGGGGGTGGGGCTATATGGGTACTCTCAGAATGAGAATCATGTTTGTGGTTTGGGTTGCATTTGGTTCTTCATCTCACTGGTGTCAGCGCCTCCATCTCTTGCAGGCTCCAAGGATGTGGAGACAATCCCTGCAGGAGAACTCACAATACTCCCCTGGGTAGATTGCACTCACGAGGCAGGAGTATATTTTAACAGCAAGGGTATTTATTCGCCAAAACAGCATACACTGGGCAGCAATCACTCTCTGGCCCTTCAACCTCTGGATTGTCCCTGGACTCCCACTCCTGGCCATGGGCACCAAGGGCAGTCCTAGCTCTTCCCTGACTCCTAATTTGTCAGAGGTATCGGTCCCACTCCCCTAGGGGAGGGGATAGAAGGTGGCCAGAGCCCTGCGCACACTGTTCTAGGATCTGTCTCTCTAAAGGGAGAGTCAGAACCCCTGTAATTTAGTTGTGCAGCCCCTCAAATACCGAGGGGGAGGGTCCAAGGTCTGCGCCCCTTATTGGGCAGAACACAGGCCTCGGCCCGCCTCCCCCCTAGTCACTCAAGGGAGCTGCTTACTCTTGGGATCATCCTGGATTGGTCCTGACACTGCCTGCACTATTACCAGGGCTTGCATGTCAAGGAGGGCAGGTTAGTAGCCAAGCCAGGTATGGCTACACAAAAAAAGTCATCCAATGCCTGTAACCACTAGAGGGCGCTGATGCCACATTCGTATTCAATTTACCTAATGTTACTTCTCACTCAGCAGTTACTGCTTTTCATACTGTACAGGTTCACAGTTCATTCAAATCAGCTGCACTTCTTTTCCAGGAAGTTCTCTTTGTCACTGCTTATAAATTTAGTCAAACTGAAAGGCTTAGTAGAAAGACACATCTGCTAGTACTTACTGGATTTCTTCACAAAACATCTCTCCCCCCCTCCCCCCCCCACCCCGTGTAATGTTTGCAATTCTTTTAGCAGAAGGTTGGGTGTGCCTGAAAAAAATACTGGAATCTCTCCAGCTTTTTGCCAGAGTAACACGATCAGCAAATATAGTTCGTTTCTATAGTGACTCTGACCACTGAAAACAAAATAATATGTGCCTTCATTTTTCTGCAAGTTTGGCCTTGTTTCCAGGGCCGTATTAATGGACAAGCAAACCGAGCACCTATCTAGGACCCACCGAGGCCCCAAAGCCATAAATTAGGCAGGAAGAACAGACTGAAAGTCTCTCTATGTGTGTGTGTGACTATCTCTGTGTGCTCCTCTGTGTGTGTCTGTCTTTCTTTGCGTGCCTTGCGGAACGTGTAATGAAGACCCTAAACTAGTATAACTAGTATAATCTTAATCTGACTCGGTTTGTGGCTGATAATTTTTTTTTTATTCCAGAAAAGTAAATCAGTGCATATCATGAAACCCACTAAGACTTATTGTTTAAGGAGTCTAAAGCTACCAAATGTTCTGGCTTGACAGGAATATCACTTCATATCATAAAAGGCTTGTAAACTCTCAAAAATTATGTTGTTTTCTTTTAAATGAAGTATCACAGATTACACTTTTAATTCAGGAGGTTATTGGAGCAGTATTGATTCATAGTTGGAATGAGGTTGGGTGCATGGAAGGAGATGTTCCTGACTTAGCATCTCCCAAATGTAATTCAATAAAATAATCCACTCCAGCACTCACTGCATGACTTATTGTGTATCTTAATTCTAGCTATAGTGGTAGCTGGTCCAACTAGCTCTCTACCTTCCCCCGTCATGTAAGTTCTAATAAGATGTAGACAGTGACAGACTATCCTATGGGGTTTTCCCCCTCCACATGCTGAATTCCTGAGTGACAGGAGTGGAGTTGACACAGGGATCTGTGATAGCCAATGGTGGTACAGATACCGGGAACTCCCTCTTTGAGCTGCAGGAAGGAAGTGCCTAAATTAGAGATTGAAGTTCAACCCTTTAGGGGTGAGACCTTCAGGTTGTTCCAGCCTTCCCCTGCATAGGGTAGGATGTGTTGGAAACGTCTCCTCCCGGCCGGGAGTGAGACATGTGCTCAGCCCCTCATGGGCTGAACACATAACCTAATCCAGCTGGGCCTCATCATTACCCGCAGGCCAGTACCATCCAAAATCCAAGGATCTACCCTATCAATTTGAGCATATGCTGCAACACCACCAGCAGTGGCTGCTGTAATAAAGAATATCCTAATTTGTACTTCTGGCTCTGCTACAGTCTGTGTGGAGGGAGGTAGTGATATTAAGAACTTTCATAGCGGAAACCGCCTTCAGCCTTGCTGGAGCCCTTTATGTCTGGAGGCGCTGACACCAAGAAGAAAAAGAACCAGAAGGATCCCTAAAAGTCTGCCCTGTACCCCGACACCATCGCGGGAAACTCGTCTCTCCTGTTCCCTCGCAGGTAACCAGCACTATACTAAGCAGTCGCATAGCCATAATCTCCCAGAGGGGGAGACGGGGACATGTGCTACAAATGGAGGCGCTGCTGAGATGAGCAGTGGCAGGACAGACTAAGAATTTGTACGGGCAGCGTTGGTAATTAAAGAGGCCAGGGCCGGGCCCTGATGGTATGTACCAGGGGCACCGGGTAGCCTTTTCATGACAAGGAATGGAGGATGTCTCTCACCGAGGCGACATCGGGGAGGGGACTGCCTAAGCCCTTGTTATAGACTTTGTTGGGTTGCACCCCGAGGTGACACCAAGGAGCGTGGGTACCCTGCATCATAGTCCTAGACAGGGACTGGACAAACCTCACCATGTACTGTGAGGAACCCTGTGCACCTGTGCACAATGAAGTGTGTGAGTTGGGGCGCACCCCGAGGCGTCACCGAGGAGCATGCTACCCTTCATCAACTACTGGAAAATGTGCCGGGGCCTTCAGAGTGGACCGTGAGGACCCTTAGGTACCAATACACTTAGATTGTGTTTATGGGATGGGACCTTGCAGGCTCTGGGGCAAACCGTGCACCAAGCACAACGTACTGTGCTTCTGAGGGCGTAACTGGGAAAATTATCCCTGGCGCGTGTACCCCACATCTCTGTTCTCCAAGGGACGGGCCTCTCACAGTGTACCGTGGGAGACCTTCTGCACCTTAAAGGCGGGCCCCTGGTCATCTCCGTGGACCCCGTGTATTTGTATTCAAGCTCTATTGCAGTGCTCCCAAAATGGAATGCGTAGTGAAGCCAAGATGGCTCTCCCGCCAAAACAGTGGGACCACGTTGGTTGAAGGAGGCCAACGCCCTTTCTGCAAAATCCCAGTCTGCAAAACCACCCCTTTTTGCAAAGTGTAGCCACACCCCTCATCATGACTGGCTCATCTGGAGCCTGGTCACTACTTGGTCCATCCCACCCTAACCTTGCGTTTCACCTAGGGAAGGAGCCTTGCTGAAGCCCCCTATGTCTGAAGGCGCTGACACCAAGAAAAAGTACCAGAAGGATCCCTAAAAGTCTGCCCTGTACCCCCACACCATTGTGGGAAACTCATCTCTCCTGTTCCCTCGCATATAACCAGCATTACACCAAGCAGTCGCATAGCCATAATCTCCCAGAAGGGGGGGGACGGGACGACATGTGCTACATAGCAATACACCTTAAACATCTAAAGTATCAGTCCTTTCATACAGATGTGATGTTCCCAGACATTTTGCATGTCCCATACCCCGGAAGCCATGTTACAGAAGGCTGACATTCACTAAAAAAATCCCAAATCGCTTCAATTTTGCAAGTGTAGCCTTCAGTTGCCTGTGAAATGGATGTTCAAATATCACAACATCAGATCCGAAGCCATGCGTACTATTTATCAAGCAGCCGTGATCCCCATCCTACTGTACAGAGCTGAGAAGTGGACAATGTACAGCAGACACCTCAAGACGCTGGAGAACTACCATCAATTCAGCCTGAATAAGATCCTCGAATACAGAAACACCAATATAAGTGTCTTCTCGCAAGCAAACACCACAAGCATCAAGCCGGTGATCATCAACTTCGTCAGGCTAGACACGTTGTCCGAATGTCAAATTTTGGACTCCCAAAGCAAATCCTTTTCTCCCAGCTCAGTAAAGGGGTACACATACTATGTTCTAAAGGAGGGCAGAAAACTGATTTATGGATGTCCTCTATGCCGACCTAAGAAAGTGCAACATTGATATCAACACGTGGGAGACTGTTGCCAAGGACTGCCCCAGATGGAAAAAGAGTCTACTGAAAGGATTTCACAACTTCAAAACCTTTAATTTTATTATATTTATAAAAATGTTTTACCAGGAAGTAATACATTGAGAGATACCTCTCGTTTTTAAGTATGTCCTGGGCACAGAGTTATAAAAAAATACATGGTTACATTAAAAGAACAGGGTTATACAGTCAATTCACAGACATTTCATGGACAGATAGAGTTGGAAAATTGGGTACAGGGGATAAAGGGCTTGTGAGTTTCAGACAACAGGAGGCAGAAACATTTGTTATGGTCAGTAGTTATGAGCTATAGTTTTAGGCCCAAAAATCCATTTATCCAGTATGATTCTAGGGTGGACCAAGTTATGGCAGTTAATGGATTGCCCCCTCCAAATTATTACAACATTCTCTGCCCAATCCTAATGCCCTCAAACCCCTACAAATAGGGGCAGAAAACCCTTCATTGCTGGTAAACGATTGTTCTATTGTTAATACTACCAAATATCTAGAAGGTTCAAGTGCACGCAAGACAGACATTTATTGCATAGAGAGTATGGGCCTGCTTTAAAATAATGTAATCTGTGTACTTTATTTAAGAGCTTTGCTGTTGGTGGGTTAAAAGAAAACATAGTTTTGGGGATTTCAACAAGCGTTTTATGCAATCTACAGTTATTCTTGATCTATTTGTTCTGTTATTTAAACCAGAACTGTCCTGGGTAAACTGGGACATGTGGTAGGTTTACTTTTCTACACTAAATCTGAGACCTACAGGGTTAAAATATATAAAACTCACAAGCAATCTTTCAGGCAGATGTAACTACTTCACATATTTTTTCAGAGCATGGGGAGACAACAGACAAGTGTATAGATATTTACAGGGACGGTTGATGGATGTGCCTCATTCACTAAAGCTGCTGGTAGCTTAAAGAACCATGAACCATGAACCATGAAATGCTGCACTAATGTCAGACTTAACTAAACTAAATAATAGGGGTTATGTATCCGTTTTCTGGCTGCAAAAAATGCACTGGATTTATCATGCAAAAAAAAAAACATGGCTTCCTGAGGAACTATTTTTTTAATGATAATCTGTTACATTGTTTTGAGGGGGGAGGAGGTTGCTTTAATTTCGATCCAGTTTTGCAGCTGGAATACCTTAACTCATACTGTATAATACTATTCTTGAACCATTTGACCTGGGAAGACAATAACTTTGATGCACTGTTTTCTTATCAAAAGATAGCGTAGCGTTGGCAAAAATCTACAAAAAAAAGTCAGTAACCGCACCCTAGTATATGCTGAAGGCAGTGCCGGATTAAGAGATGGTCTGGCTGGGCACTTCCCAGGGGCACCTACCAAAATGGGCGCCAAAACAACAGAGGCCAGCGCGCTCTCATACCGTAGTGAAGCGCCCTGCTGCATAGTTTTGTCGGCGGCGCACAGTACTATCAGTACTATGCGCAGCACTGACACTGCTATGCGGCAGAGCACCTCACGTATGAGAGCACGCTGGCCAACTAGGTGGTGGGACGCCTCACGTATGGGAGAGACAGCATGACATGGCGCGCGCAAACACACCTCAGCCTCTACGACATGCATGAAGATGATTTAGCTCGGAGGTGAAGTGGAGATGGAGGAGTGCTACTTCACAAACTCATACCCAGACTATCGCTGGCGCAACAACCTGTGAGCGCGCGCACTCACAGGACACTCACTGTCAACAGCCAGGAAAAAAAATTCAATATCCCGCGCACCACAGGAAATTTAAAAACGTGTCCTGGCTGCTGGCAGCCAAGCTAAGTGACCTGTGTGTGTGTGTGTGTGTGCGTGAGCATGCACGTGCTCACACACGGCGGGAGGTACCCTGCAACTGGGGAGAAAGAGGGCATTTTAAAGAAGGCGGCGAGTTGACCTGCGGTGGTGAGTAGGGCTGCCAGATTTTGTGTCTGCCCGGAGAAATAAAGTCTCGGCCCAGCACTGGCTTAAGGTTTACTTTCTAGGTTAGGTAAGAGTACAGACATGATTTACAGTTCTTGTTCGGAGTCTTTATTGTGGTACTAAATATTACTTCTGTAACCCCCCTCCTAAAGCGTTACTAGCAGGTTAGCATATGCTGGGCCCCACCCTGTGTTGCTATGGGGGTTCTGACTTAATGGAATGATATTTAGGTTACAGAGAAGATTTGAGAAGGTTAGGTTCCTGGAGGACATGAGGAGAGGATCCTCAGGGAGAGGAGGAGATGGTAGAACAGACCAGGCCCCCCTTCATTTGTTATTTTGTAGAGACGGACAGTGCCTTTTAAGTTAGGATCCAAGAAGAAGGCTAATGAAGTCCTGCAGATCCCAAGATAGGAAAACGGCACAGCACAGAGGTCCTCAGAAAAGAGGGCTCCCAGGTGTCGGCCGATCAGCTGTAACCGTGGATCCGCAGTAATACTCGTCTGTCTGTATGTATGTGGCAGTTCCCAACCAGGGCAAAGGTACCATTGGCGATGGCAGAGGACCAGCCAGGATCTCTGTAATGCGCCAAGTGTAACCGGGGTAATACAGATGATTATTCCAAAGCAACAAAGGGGGTCCGGGTCCCATACCAGTTAAGCAACTAAGATGATTTACCGCCCTCTGAGTGCTAAGTGCGGACACCCATGGAAGCACAGTATTGATTAACAACCATGCAAAACAGAACATCGTTGTCATGTGCGTATGAGCGTGTCCCTGGGGACACGAATAAAAGACTGCTGTACTACAAAAGTTCCTGGTGCCCATTATTTTCCATCCTTGCTACCTCATCGCCCAGCCACCTGAATCCCGCACCCTGGGTCAAGGTAACCCATGGTAGCCAAACACAGTACACAATGTAATCTCCATATAAGACGGTCAGGGAAGGTTACACTTCTTTTCTGATCTGTGCTCTTTGTATGTAATATTGTTAGTCATTAAGCTATAGACCATGGGTCGGCAACTCCAGGCCACGAGGGCCACCAACAGGTCAGGTTGTAAGGATATCCCTGCTTCAGCACAGGTGGTGCAGCCTTAGACAGATATTTATCATCTGAGATCTGACTCCAAAAGACTGTTCATGGTCCCAAAGTTCAACAAAGTATCCGGCCGCTCCTCCTCTTACTGTGCACCTCACAACTGAAACAATCTACCGGAGACTCTCACAGCCACCACCAGTCTAAGTTCTTTCAACACTAAAGCTGTCTCACATTTTAATCTGGTCTGTAACTGTTACTTACGCCTATAATATATATATATATATATATTTATTATCTCTAACTGTGCATGCAATGTCTTGTATATAATGTATAACCCTGCTCCCTTAATGTAACTATGTATTTGTAACCATGTATGTGTCATCATAACTGTATGCCCAGGACATACTTGAAAACGAGAGGTAACGCTCAATGTATTACTTCCTGGTAAAACATTTGATTACTAAATAAATAAAGAGGACTTCTTCTGTTCTTAATATCAGGCGGTGGATTGGGGTGACGTCTACACTAGTGTTCCCTTGGTGGTGGTGCTGGAACGTCCATGGCACTCAGATGCTGCAGATCGCCATGCACCATAAGGGATGCACCATAAGGGATGCACCATAAGGGATGCACCATAAGGGATGCACCATAAGGGATGCACCATAACGGATGCACCATAACGGATGCATCATTGTTGAAAAGGACAATGTTTCATTTGTATTTACATCTAACAGGGATTATGAATAGTGCTTGACTATCAATATCAATGTTGTTTGACCCACACCATTGAGAAGATGATCCCGTTTCTCCACTCTGTTTTAGTCCGCCACTTAGTAAAGAAAACCATCGGCAGAGATAAGACCAGAACTTCCCACTCTTCAAGAAAAAATCGCCTTCAAGTTACAATGTTTACAAACATTTCCCAGCTTGAAAGGTGCAATCCCACACAGCCGACCAAAAAAATCCCCCAGTCTTTTGTAAACACTTTGACAATCTAATTGGCTTCCTTAAACTCATCTAAATGTGCTAGCGGCAAATCATTGGCATTTGTTTATCCGTAAATTCATTGCGAATTGTATTTCTTAGGGGCCTCTGAATGGGGAAGTGTTGATCAATCAAGTGTTTCTTTACCCTTATCCCCACCCTGTCCTTATCAAAGAGCTAATATGGAGAGGGGAGCGCGCTCTGGCTATTACACACAGACATAAGGGAGCAGCCAGAGGAAATCAAACCCCTCCCGAGTCTTAGCTCACCTTGTCTACAAATTCACTTTGCAACACGATAAAACAATTCCTATGGGTGTCAGATTTCGGTCAAAAGACATCAATCACCAAGAGGTAACCCCTTGAACATACAGCATAGGTACCATAAAGGTACTTAAGTACTAGATGGGAACACTCAGTGTAAAGTACTTTAGTCAAGTTAGAATAAGCCGAAATAGTGGCCTGCCTCCTGAGTGGGTGACATAAGCAATACAGTATTGAATGGGTCTTACACTCTTCTGAATAGGTTATTTGATTGCCCTTAGAAGTAATTTGTGCAAACTCTGAATGCATCTACACTCCTATAACCTCACACAGGTACCCATGAATACAGTCCTTCAGTAAGCCAACATTTAGTACTGTATTTGAGAGCAACAACAACAAAAAAGCCAGTGCTATTAGTCCTCTTTGGTTCTAGGTCGCACCTTTAATTAAAATAATGACTACAATTATTCTATTCTTCCACTCGTATCATTCTGCGATAACCCAGCACCCCGCTCACCTGCTGTATGACACAAGATCTAATCAACCTCGGGGGAGCCCACGTCAACTCCGCACAGATTAATTAGCGCTGCTTAGCAGCATAATGGAGACAAACAGAAAACCAGCAGTAAAAGACACCCATCCCCTCATCTAATTGGCAATGTTGTTGCTGCTGTCGCGTTGGACGGACGGCATGATGGACGTACGGATGGACGGACGGCATGATGGACGGATGGACGGACGGATGGATGGACGGCATGATGGACGGACGGCATTCTCCTGCTGCTGACGCCACAGAGTTGACATCCTATTTATCCTTTGTTCAGACCATTTGCATTCAAAAAATGGGAGAGATATTTATGGCCCTGAGAGATATTTGCTGCATATAGTCAAATTCAAGTTGGTATGTGTAAGCCAGGGGGTGGCCAACTCTAGTTCTCCAGGGCCACCAACAGGTCAGGTTTTTAGAATATCCCTGCTTCAGCAGAGGTGGCCCAGTCAAATACTGAGAGCCACGTGCGCTGAAGCAGGGATATCTTGAAACCTGACTTGTTGGTGGCCCTTGAGGACTGGATTTGGCCACCCCTGGTGTAAGTGAATCGTGATTAAAGACACACGGCAGTGATACGGGCAGTGAAACCCACTCAACGCGTCTAGTCAAATTGAGGGTTATTGATTCAACTCAATGGGAGTCTGTATGATAACGCCCCAATTGGCACTTTCCTGGTTTAATGAACAACCTCCAAACCTTTCCTCATCATCGATTTAACAAAGTATGTTAACCAAACAAGTTAGGTTTGTTTTAATTGTAAAATAAAAAGGCATCAACTATCTACTTTTAGCCTATGGGACATATTGCCCATGTCAATCTTATATGTAGCATTTATTTCAGCTTCCACCTTCCTGTCTTTGGCGATACTTTAGTTATTATCATGTATCAATGTATCAACGCCAAGCTGAATCCTTTCGCCCCTGCTGTAGCCGCAACGTTCTGCTGGTCTGAGTGCAGACCATCGCTTTCCCTGTCCTGCCTGCATGTGAATTGTAAATTCTTTTGACCTCAAAGCGGAGAGTAAAAAGTAAAATGACTCCCATAATCCCCTGCGAATCGTGTGTAAGAGGAAAGCACTTAGGGGGCACTGTGATCTGCACAGTGAGAGGCTGACACGCTGGGTTGGCAGCTGGATTGGCATATGAACAGACATTGAATACGCAATTTGTTTTTTTCCTAACATTCATTTATCAGGGTACTTTCTGACAATTGAGACTGTTGTAGAGTGATATCTCGGCAACGGGATTTGAGGATTGGTTATATGAAGCAGTAAAAGGAGAAACCAGAATTTTTAAAAGGGCATTTCCAAATGGCAAAAAAACCATTTAATCAATCTAATTATTTTCACTGGTTTTTATTTATAAAATCTTTTACCGGGAAGTAATACATTGAGAGTTAGCTCTCGTTTTCAAGTATGTCCTGGGCACAGAGTTATGATGACAAATACATAGTGTAGTTACATTAAGTGAGCAGGGCTACATACATTATATACAAGACATTGCATGCACAGTAAGAGATAATATATGTTATAGGCATATGTAGCAGTTAGTTTGTTTGCTGGGAAACAAAAAACATGCATTTTTTTTTAATTCTACAAAATTCCTGCTTATTAGATATTTGTGAAATTCAAACCAAATGCTGTATTATTAATCTCTCTCGTGGTAAGACTGTCAATTGTATATGCCGGCAATTGTTGATCCAAATATAAATATTTTGGAGAAATCTGTTTTTCATGCAGATTACAAAGGGTTTTATCTGAGGCAAACGCTATCTTAAACTTCTCAATTAAGGCTCTTTGAATCAGAAGAAATCGGCAGGCAATTTAATTTAGGCTTTGGGCTCATATTTAACAATATGTGTGTATGTGTGTGTATATATATATTTTATATTATAATATATTATATTGTGCGTATGTATAACTGGTGTTCCCCCACCCTAAGGGGGATTTAACTGTTAACGGTCACTTCTCCACCAGGGTAGTCGCAATTTGAACGGATACAGGCATACCCCGCATTAACGTACGCAATGGGACCGGAGCATGTATTTAAAGCGAAAATGTACTTAAAGTGAAGCACTACCTTTTTCCCACTTATTGATGCATGTGCTGTACTGCAATCGTTATATACGTGCATAACTGATGTAAATAACGCATTTATTATTTAACAGGCTCTATAGTCTCCCCGCTTGCGCACACCTTCGGTACAGGTAGGGAGCCGGTATTGCTGTTCAGGACATGCTTACTGGCGCATGCGTGAGCTGCCGTTTGCCTATTGAGCGATATGTACTTACTCGCGAGTGTACTTAAAGTGAGTGTACTTAAACCGGGGTATGCCTGTACACTGGAGAAAGTCCTCTCCGTTAATTTGCACTAGCAGGAGGCCTCCTGGCAGTGCATACTGTACAAGGTTTTTCTCAGCCATAGTAGTAATATTACGAGGAGCAGTCCTGAATAGTTCTCACTCTGCTGATTCTCCACGTGCAACTGAGGGTGCGGTAGCTCTCGTCCAGCTACACCCCTAGTGGTGACACGCAATGTTCAATTTGCTCTGGGCCTCCTCTCTCTGGTCGATCCAGGAGTCCAGGCACGAACAGGTGGGCGTGGCTTCGGTTTTCAAGCCGAACCCGGCCCTAGCTATGGGCGGGGCTTGGTTTTCGAACCCAGATGGTCTGCAACAGAAAAAGCTTGCATCTTGCAAAGCTTGCCACGCGGTTGTCCTGTTTTGGCGGGAACCGCTATTATATGGCTGTAGCTCCTTTTAAACAGAGGTTCTGGCCTCCCGATTTTCGAGAGCACCCCCTGGGATGCTAGCCACACATACTGTTGAGCACTATATGTAGATTGTCATGTTGTAGTCCCCTTCAGGCAAATCTGGCCCCCTTAAGCACCAGTAATCCCAGGCACCCTACACAGGAATATCGCCCTGATACGGTGGTTATCAAGCACCACTCAGTCTGACATGGAGTTGGATATTCATGTGATGGTTTTCCCTTACAGGGGGTTCTGGGCCCTTCAGATCCAAAGAGCCCCCCCCCCCCCCGGTACACCACCCATAATTCCTCTTGCAATGGCCCTGATACAGTGTTTTTCAGGCCTCTCAGTTTGGCATATGAAGATCCCTTCTGCAGCAAAAGCCTGTCTGCCTCTCAGATTTTAGCATCTCAGCAGCGCCTCCAAATGTAACTGGTGTCCTCCCACCCTAAGGGAGATTTCACTGTTACACTGTGTTGTGGTGCTCACCTGCACCAAAGCAGGGTGTCCGGCCTCCGCTCCCCCCTCCCCCCGCTCCCAATGTTGGACGGAGGGGAAGCACCATGGTGGGCCCGTGCCCACCAACCCAGCTTCCCCCGCGTGCGCCAACCTAGCTTCCCTCACGCGCCGCCTCCAGCCACGGAATCCGCCAGTCTCGGACCCACCCCCAGCCGCCTACATCCCGCGCCCACTGCCGTGCCCCCGAGCCTACCGCCCACCCCAGACAGGAGCTGCGAGGATATCCGGGGCAGGGGGTGAAGCATCTGGCAGGGCAGGGAGCAGCACCCACTCGGTCAAGGTCAGTCACCCACCCAGGCAGTCAGTCACCCACCCAGGCAATCCAGTCAGTCACCCACCCAGGCAATCCAGTCAGTCAGTTCCCCAACCAGGCAGTCAGTCAGGCAATCACCCACCCGGGCAGGCAGTCACCCACCCGGGCAGGCAGTCACCTACCCAGGCAGGCAATCACCTACCCAGGCAGGCAGTCACCCACCCAGGTAGGCAGGCAGTCACCTGTCTTTTGTTGAAAATATAAAAACAAACAGATTGCATTGTAATGTTTTTTTTCCATATTACAATAAGAAGAAAACAGTTAAGTAAAAGATGCGTGCTAAAAAATATTTTTTCGTGGTAGGTGCGCTATGGGTTTGGGAGGCGGGGCGGGGGGGGGGACCTGCTCCTTTCATTTGTCCTGGGCCCCATGATTTCTGTTGGCAGCCCTGACTCCATCACAGCATTCTTTACAGCACATTCTCTTCTCTGTGTTCCTGGAATCAACCCCAAGGGCTTGAGGCTCCAGTGGTCTATCCCTGTCTCCCCCACTCCCTGGTGGAGTATGGGGTACTTGCCTCCACTCCCCGGAGGGAGGGAAGGCCTGACACCAGGTCCCTGGTCCAGGATAGAATAACATCCTACTCCCCCTGAGGGAAGAGGATAGAACAGACCCCCACTCACCATGAGGGGAGAGGGAAGAACACTGAATTGGTAGTTGCAGCTTCTTTTTGTTACGAGGGGAGGGGCTCCAGGTCTTAGCCCCATGTAGGCAGTACCTAGGCCTTGGGCCCTCCCCCCCTGTCACTCAAATTAGTTTTTTTGCTGCAGCAGGGCGTAGATTTAACCCTAACACTGCCTGCGCTAGTACTAGGGCTTATGTGTTAGGCAGGGAATTAGTAGCCCAGGGGGTACCTGGCTACATATATATAGCCATGGCTGGTCCAGCAATCTTTCTTCCCCTCCTGTCACGTAAGTCCTAGTAGCTACACCAGTGACAGGCTATCCTGTGGGAGAGATGGTGACATTGGGTCAGTCTTGCAGCCAATCGTTGTGCAAGCCCAGTGCCCTCCCGTTTTGCATTAGGGAGGATGTTCCAAATTGTACAGGGAGTCCTGCTTCCACCCTCCTAGGGTGAGGACATGTGTCCTCATCCACCCCTCCTGGGGAGAGGAGCGCGTGTGAGTCCAGCTCCCACCCTCTTGAGGTTGTGAGGGCTATATCTATGCATGGCACAGGGCCTCGATCATTAACTGTTGGCCAGCACCATCCAGGAATCTGAGACCCCCTTCTCTAGCTTATGCAACGGTGTTTGCCATCGTCAGTGGTTGCTACAATAAAGACCTCACTTATATACCCTGGTTGAGTTACGGTCTATTATCTAGAGGTAGGAGAGAGAAAGAACTGTCACGTTAGGGACCGCTTGCAGCCTTGTGTAGCCTGCCGTGTCTGGAGGCGCTGTATCACCATGGAAAGAACATAGGATCACCGTAAGCCTGTCCTGGTCCCCATCCCATCGCGGACATCTCAGCTCTCTTGCAAGCCTCACAGGTATGCCAGCACCAAGACATCTATAGTAGCAGCAACATGTTTCCAGAGAAAGGGGGGGGGGGGGGAAGGGCTTATGTATGTACAGTATGTATGTATGTTATAGGATGCACAAACAGTTTTATCTAAAAAGAGATTAGAGGTAAAGATTGCAAGCACTTTCCAAAGCATTTGGATGTCAATAAAATATTACAAGTTTAAAAAACTCGGGGTTACAATATTTTCTGATTGAAATCAATCCGTTACCTGCCTTTTATCAAATTGTGCGGTAAAAGCAATAACCCCATCAACAAACGTCAATGAAATAATCACAATCATTGGGATTTTTGGTGATCACTATAGTTGACCAAGCTAGCAATTGCATGAGACATTAGTAGGGGTGTGCGTAGAGACGGGAGAATTATTTTGAGGGAGTTGGATCCGCAGCGGATCGGTCGGTTCCCTTAGTCCGCGGATTTCAACGGATCAATCTCAAAAAAGGGCGATTCGCATTTTTGCGGATTTTTAATTATTATTATCACCAAGACACAGCGCGGATTCCGCAGCCCGCGGACGGACTTGCAGAATCCAAGCCGTAGACCCAGCAATCCGTTGGCGGATTCTGGAGAATCTTGAGAATCCGCCCATCGGATTGCTGAATCCGCGGATTGGATTCTACAAATCTGGTTGTAGACAATGGCAGATTTTGATGAATCTGCGCAGATTTAATCCGACCGCGGATTTTACACCGCAAATCGGATTTTGGGGGGGGAAATGCGAGAAAATCCGGAGAACGGATTTGGGTGGATTCGCCCGTCTCTATGTGTGAGACACAGGATCAGGTTTAAATTAAACTAATCTATTGCAGGGCTGGCCAACTCCAGCCACCAACAGGTCAGGTTTTCAAAAGATCCCTGCTTCTGCACTGGTGGCGTTGTCTTCAGACAAGGGGTATCCTGATAACCTGGCCTGTTGGTGGCTTTTGAGCACTGGAGTTGTATCGTGTTTTTTTTCAGGATCACGGCGCAGTATTTTGGTAGACTGCAAAATGCAAAATAATGCTTTTTACTGTGATAATGTCTATCTGAAAGAATGTGAGCCGCCTGTCTCTGCTAATAGTCAGCCTTGCCTGGATACCGAGTTGCTAGACATCATTCAAAGACACGGGCAAAGGGTGGTAGCACAAATCACAGGCAACACGTGTAATATAACTTTTCGGCAAAGCATGCAGCTTACAGGTAGGGTGACCACCCGTCCCCCTTTTGCCGGTACAGTCCCGGTTTTTCGGGAGCTGTACCGATTTTCTGTGTGTACCGGAAATGTCCCGGATTTTCCTCAATGTGTCCCCATTTTTATTTTTTTTGTCGCCGGCGGTGCGCGAGTAAGCTGCGGTGCGCTGTGCGCTGTGCGCGAGTCTGCGGCGGCGCGGAGGAGGAGACTGCAGCAGCCCCGGCTGGTAAGTATTTTTTTTTTTTTTAATGCCAACCCCCTCCCCCCCCCCCCACCCGGCAGTTTCCTACCTTGTTGGCCAATCCCCAGCGTCCCGGCATTAAGCCCCGCCCCCCGGCATCATCCTTCACCAAGGACCGGCATGCGGAATGGATGGAAGGAAGGGTGCCTGGGGGCAGGGCTTCCGCTTCCTGCGGCAGAGCACACGTGGCTCCTGGCTCTT